>NW_018401876.1:3844-4195 GCF_002168275.2 Theobroma umbraticum | reverse complement strand
TAATCTCATAATTTATTTTAAGTTGAATTTTTTTATATTTTTAGTTAAAACAGATTACAATTGAATATCTGCCTTGGAAAATGTGAAGATAAAGCCATTCATTGACTATAAAAGCCCATTTATAGTCACCCATGCCTTCGAAAGCCTTGAATGTTTGCACTAAAAATCATAAAGAAAAAGCCATTTATTGACAAGAAAAGTCCATTTATAACTACCCATTCCTTCAGAAGCCTTATTACTCACTTTCAATGATTTTATAATCACATAATTCATTTTAAGTTAAATTTCTTTACATTTTTTGTTAAAACAGATTGCAATTGAATGTCTGCCTCAGGAAATATGAAGAAAAAC
>NW_018401876.1:3225-3373 GCF_002168275.2 Theobroma umbraticum | reverse complement strand
TGCTCACTTTAAATGATTTTATAATCTCGTAATTGATATTAAGTTGAATTTTTTATATTTTTGTTAAAACATAATAGAAATGATTGTCTACCTCAGAAAATGTAAAGAAAAAGTCGTTCATTTGCAAGAAAAGTCTATTTATAGCCAC
>NW_018401876.1:3083-3198 GCF_002168275.2 Theobroma umbraticum | reverse complement strand
TTTAGGTTAAATTTTTTAACATTTTTGGCTAAAACAGGCTATAATTAAATGTTTACCTTGAAAAATGTGAAGAAAATTCTATTCATAGGCAAGAAAAGTAGATTTATAGTCATTC
>NW_018401876.1:2884-3073 GCF_002168275.2 Theobroma umbraticum | reverse complement strand
AAGCCTTATTACTCGCTTTAAATGGTTTTATAATATTATAATTCATTTAAGTTGAATTTTTTTATATTTTTGCTTAAAACAAAGTATAATGGAATGTCTTCCTTGAGAAACGTGAAGAAAAAATCATTCATTGACTAGAGAAGTCTATTTATAGTCACCCATGCCTTCAAAAGCTTTATTACTCGCTTT
>NW_018401876.1:2675-2874 GCF_002168275.2 Theobroma umbraticum | reverse complement strand
ATAATCTCGTAATTGATTTTAAGTTGAATATTTTTACATTTTGGTTAAGACAAGCTATAATTGAATTTTTGTCTTGAAAAATGTAAAGAAAAAGCCATTCATTGGCAAAACAAATCCATTTGTAGTCACCCATTCCTGCCAAAGCGTTATTACTCGCTTTAAATAGTTTTATAATCTCATAATTCATTTTTAGTTGAAT
>NW_018401876.1:2560-2665 GCF_002168275.2 Theobroma umbraticum | reverse complement strand
TTTTAGTTAAAACAGATTATAATTGGATGTCTGTCTTTAGAAACGTGAAGAAAAACCCATTCATTGACTAGAAAAGCCCATTTATAGCCACTCATGCCTTCAAAA
>NW_018401876.1:2440-2543 GCF_002168275.2 Theobroma umbraticum | reverse complement strand
AAATGGTTTTATAATCTCGTAATTGATTTTAAGTTGAATTTTTTCACATTTTTGCTTAAAACATATTTTAATTGAATGTTTACCTTGAGAAACATGAAGAAAA
>NW_018401876.1:2327-2430 GCF_002168275.2 Theobroma umbraticum | reverse complement strand
TGACAAGAAAAGTCCATTTATAATTACCCATTTTTTCAAAAGCCTTCTTACTCACTTTAAATAGTTTTATAATTGCATAATTAATTTTAAGTTGAATTTTTTT
>NW_018401876.1:1589-2227 GCF_002168275.2 Theobroma umbraticum | reverse complement strand
TTTTGAAGGCATGAGTGGCTATAAATGGGCTTTTCTAGTCAATGAATGGGTTTTCCTTTATGTTTCCCAAGACAGACATCCAATTATAATCTATTTTAACCAAAAATATAAAATAATTCAACTAAAAATGAATTATGAGATTATAAAACTATTTAAAGCAAGTAATAACGCTTTGGAAGGAATGGGTGACTACAAATGGATTTGTTTTGCCAATGAATGGCTTTTCTTTACATTTTTCAAGACAAAAATTCAATTATAGCTTGTCTTAACCAAAAATGTAAAAATATTTAACTTAAAATCAATTACGAGATTATAAAACTATTTAAAGCGAGTAACAAAGCTTTTGAAGGCATGGGTGACTATAAATAGACTTTTCTAGTCAATGAATGATTTTTTCTTCACGTTTCTCAAGGTAGACATTCAATTATAATTTGTTTTAAGCAAAAATATAAAAAAATTCAACTTAAATGAATTATAAGATTATAAAACCATTTAAAGCGAGTAATAAGGCTTTTGAAAAAATGAATGACTATAAATCTACTTTTCTTGCCTATGAATAGCATTTTCTTCACATTTCTCAAGGAAAACATTTAATTATAGCCTGTTTTAGCCAAAAATGTTAAAAAATTTAACCTAAA
>NW_018401876.1:1346-1571 GCF_002168275.2 Theobroma umbraticum | reverse complement strand
AAACCATTCAAAGCTAGTAATAAGGCTTTTAAAGGAATGAGTGGCTATAAATAGACTTTTCTTGCAAATGAACAACTTTTTCTTTACATTTTCTAAGGTAGACAATCATTTCTATTATGTTTTAACAAAAAATATAAAAAAAATTAACTTAATATCAATTACGAGATTATAAAATCATTTAAAGTGAGCAGTAAGGCTTTTGAAGGAATTGGTGACTATAAATAG
>NW_018401876.1:1073-1336 GCF_002168275.2 Theobroma umbraticum | reverse complement strand
CCAATGAATACCTTTTTCTTCATATTTTTTGAGATAGACATTCAATTCTATCTGTTTTAACCAAAAATGTAGAAAATTTCAACTTAAAATCAATTATGAGATTACAAAATCATCTAAAGCGTTAAATAATGCTTTCGAAGGCTTGGATGACTATAAATGGACTTTTCTAGTCAATGAATGGCTTTTTCTTTATGTTTTTTAAGACAGACATTCATTTATATTTGTTTTAACTAAAAATATAAAAAAATCCTACTTAAAATCAA
>NW_018401876.1:925-1063 GCF_002168275.2 Theobroma umbraticum | reverse complement strand
ACAAAACCATTTAAAGCGAGTAATAAGGCTTACGAAGGCATGGGTGACTATAAATTAGCTTTTTTAGTCAATGAATGAGTTTTTCTTCACATTTCCTAAGGCAGACATTCAATTGCAATCTGTTTTAACAAAAAATGT
>NW_018401876.1:0-724 GCF_002168275.2 Theobroma umbraticum | reverse complement strand
AAAATAAATTATGAGATTATACAACCATTTAAAGCGAGTAATAAGGCTTCTGAAGAAATGGGTAGCTATAAATAGACTTTCCTTGCCAATGTTAGCTCCATTAATTTTTGATGATAATAAAACATTCCCATTTATCTATGTCTAACCTTTTCACTTGAGTGTGTAGGACAAATACATTTAATAATTAGTTGAAAATTCAAGAGACAATATCAATACTAACAAGAATAAGAAACTATAAGTGAGCAATTGAATGAGAAGCTCCTAAGTTGAACAATCAAGGGAGTTGGTTGGATGAAACTCAGCACAGAAACTGGTAGGTTCAAGAAAATCGTGAAACAGAGAGCACTTAGTTGACCAAGAGACAGAGTTAGTCGACTAAGAGCTTACTGCCATAAACCAGGTTCAGAAACAGAAACGACTCAATCGACCAAGAAAGTTTGTTTGTCAACCAAGAGGGTACTGCCAAAAATGCTCAAAGACAGAGTCTATTGCCAGAAACTGAGTTCAGAAACAGAAACAACTTAGTTGACTAAGTGATATCGATTAGTCAACTAAGTACATTCTGTCTGGCAATTTGAATTGACATTAAAAGATAAAATAACAGGCAGAATTGCTCATAAACTGTTTCCAACGGTCAGAATCTGTCTGGGTGCCAACAGAGTTGATTTTGAAGTATAAAAACACCTCCCAACAACCAAAAATCAGATTTGAAGGCTTCCAAGAT
>NW_018401875.1:3169-4255 GCF_002168275.2 Theobroma umbraticum | reverse complement strand
ATATTTTTAGTTAAAATAGATTATAATTGATTGTTTGTCTTGAGAAACATGGAGAAACCCCCATTCGTTAGCAAGAAAAGCCCATTTAAAGTCACCCAAAGCTTCAAAAGTCATATTACTGTCTTTAAATGGTTTTATAATCTCATAATTAATTTTAAGTTGAATGTTTTTTATATGTTTAGTTAAAATAGATTATAATTAAATGTTTGCCTTGGGATAGAGAAGGAAAACCCGTTCATTAGCAAAAAAAAAGCCCATTTATAGTCACCTAAGCCTTCGAAAGCTTTATTACTCCCTTTAAATGTTTTTATAATCTCATAATTGATTATAAGTCGAATTTTTTTATATTTTTGGTTAAAGCAGATTATAATTGAATGTTTACCTTAAGAAACCTGAAGCGAAACTCATTCATTGGCAAGAAAAGACCATTTATAGTCATACAAGCCTTCAAAAGCCTTATTACTCTTTTGAAATGATTTTATAAACTAAAAATTGATTTTAAGTTCAATTTTCTTACATTTTTAGTTAAAATAGATTATAATTGAATATTTGGCTTGAGAAACATGAGAAAATCCCATTCATTGGCAAGAAAAGCACATTTATAGTCACCCAAGACTTTAAACGCCTTATTACTCACTTTAAAGGGTTTTATAATTGATTTTAAGTTGAATTTGTTTACATTTGTCGTGAAAACAGATTAAAATGGAATGTTTTCCTTGGGAAACATGAACAAAAACCCATTCATTGAACAGAAAAGCCCATTTATAGTCACTCAAGCCTTCGAAAGCCTTATTATTTGCTTTAAATAGTTTTATAATCTCATAATTGATTCAAAGTTAAATTTTTTTACATTTTTGGTTAAAACATATTGTAATTGAATGTTTCTTCAAGAAACATGAAGAAAAGTCCATTTATAGTCATCCAAGCCTTCAAAAGCCTTATTACTCTCTTTAAATAGTTTTATAACCTCAAAATTGATTTTAAGTTTAACTTTTTTACATTTTTAGTTAAAACTGATTATAGTTGAATGTTCGCCTCATGAAACGTAACAAAAAACCAATCATTAGCAAGAAAAGCCCATTTATA
>NW_018401875.1:0-3083 GCF_002168275.2 Theobroma umbraticum | reverse complement strand
AGATTATAATTGAATGTTTGTCTCAAGAAACATGAAGAAAAACCCATTCATTGGAAAGAAAAGCCCATTTATAGTCTCCCAAGCTTTTAAAATCCTTATTACTCGCTTTAAACAGTTTTATAATTTCATAATTGATTTTAAGTTGAATGTTTTTATATTTTTTGTTAAAATATATTATAATTGAATGTTTGTCTCAGGAAACATGAGAAAAAAACCAATTCATTGACAAGAAAAGCCTATTTATAGTTACCCAAGCCATCGAAAGCTTTATTACTGCTTTAAATGGTTTTATAGCCTTATAATTGACTTTAAGTTTTATTTGTTTACATTTTAGTTAAAACAGATTATAATTGACTGTTTGTGTTGAGAAACTTGAAGAAAAACCTATTCATTGGTAAGAAAAGCCCATTCATTGTCGCTTGAAGCTTCAAAAGCCTTATTACTCTCTTTAAATGGTTTTATAATCTCATAATTAATTTTAAATTAAATATTTTTTATATTTTTGGTTTAAAAAAATTGTAATTAAACGTTTCCCTTAGAAATTGAGAAGAAAAACCCATTCATATGCAAGAAAAGACCATTTATTGTCACCCAAGCCTTCGAAAGCCTTATTACTCACTTTAAATGGTTTTATAATCTCATAATTAATTTTAAGTTGAACTTTTTTACTTTTTTTGTTCAAGCATATTATAATTGAATGTTTTCCTAGAGAAACATGAACAGAAACCCATTCATTGGCAAGAAAAGCCATTTATAGTCACCCAAAGGTTCAAAAGCCTTGTTACTCTCTTTAAACGGTTTTATAATCTCATAATTGACGTTAAGTTGAATTTGTTTTACATTTTAGGATAACAAAGATTATAATTGAATGTTTGCCTCGAGAAACATGAAGAAAAACCTATTCATTGGCAAGAAAAGTCCACTTATAGTCACCCATCCTTTAAAAGCCTTATTACTCGTAATCTCATTTTTTATTTTAAGTTAATTTTTTTTTTTACATTTTTACTTAAAACATATTATAATTGAATGTTTGCCTTAAGAAATATGAAGAAAAACCCTTTCATTGGCAAGAAAAACCCATGTATAGTCACCCAAGCCTTCAAAAACCTTATTACTCTCTTTACACAGTTTTATAGCCTCATAATTGATTTTTACTTGAATTTTCTTACATTTTTTGTTAGAACAGATTATAATTGAATGTTTGCCCTAGGAAACGTGAAGAAAAAGCTATTCAATGGTGCGAAAGGCCCAATTCTAGTCACTCAATCCTTCAAAAGCCTTATTACTCGCTTTAAATAGTTTTATAACCTCATAATTGATTTTAAATTGAATATTTCTACATTTTTGGTTAAAATAGATTATAATTGAATGTTTGCCTCGAGCAATATGAAGAAAAACCAATTCATTGATAAGAAAAGCCCATTTATAGGCACCCAAGATTTCGAAAGCCATATTACTCACTTTAAATGGTTTTACAATATCATAATTGATTTTAGATTGAATTTTTTTACATTTTTAGATAAAATAGATTAAAATTAAATGTTTGCCTCAAGAAACATGAAGGAAAACCCATTCATTGACAAGAAAAGCCTATTTATAGTCACCTAGGCCTTCAAAAGATTTATTACTCTTTTTACATGGTTTTACAAACTCATAATTGATTTTAAGTTGACTTTTCTTACATTTTTTATTAAAATAGATTATAATTGAATGTTTACCTTGGGAAACATGAAGTAAAAGCCTTTCATTGACATAAAAAGTATAATTATAGTCACTCAATCCTTCAAAAGCCTTATTACTGGCTTTAAACGGTTTTATAACCTCATAAATGATTTTAAGATGAATTTTTTACATTTATAGTTAAAACAGATTATAATTGAACGTTTTTCATAGAAAACGTAAAGAAAAAGCCATTCATTGCCAATAAAAGTCCAATTATAGTCACCCATTCTTTCACAAGCCTTACTACTCCCTTTAAATAGTTTTATAATCTCATAGCTGATTTCAAGTTGAACGTCTTTTACATTTTTAATTAAAACAGATTATAATTGAATGTTTACCTTGAGAAACATGAAGAAAAATCCGTTTATTGGCAGGAAAAGCCCATTTATAGTCACCCAAGCGTTTGAAAGCCTTCTTACTCGCTTTAAATGGTTTTATAATCTGATAATTGATTTTAAGTTGAATTTTTTACGTTTTTAGTTAAAACAAACTATAATTGAATGTATGCCATGAGAACTATGAAGAAAAACTCATTCATTGGCAAGAAAAGTGCATTTATAGTCACCCAAGCCTTCTAAAGCCTTTTTACTAGCTTTAAATTTTTTTATAATATCATAATTGATTTTGAGTTGAGTTTTTTACATTTTTTGTGAAGACAAATTATAATTGAATATTTGCCTCAAGAAACATCAAGAAAAACCCATTTATTGGCAAAAAAAAAGCCAATTTATAGTCACCCAAGCCTTCGTAAGTTTTATTACTTGCTTTAAATGATTTTATAACCTCATAATTGATTTTATGTTAAATTTTTTTTCATTTAATGTTTGCTTTGGGAAACATGAAGAAAAACACATTCATTGGCAAGAAAAGTTCTTTTATAGTCACCTAAGTCTTGAAAAACCTTATTACTCTCTTTAAATGATTTTATAACCTCAAAATTAATTTTAAATTGAATATTTTTACATTTATGATTAAAACATATTGTGATTGAATGTTTGCCTCGAAAAACATGAAAAAAAACTAATTCATTGTCAACAAAAGCCCATTTATAGTCACTCAAGCCTTCGAAAGCCTTATTACTCGGTTTAAATAGTTTTATAATCTCATAATTGATTTTAGATTGAATTTTTTTACATTTTTGGATAAAATAGATTATAATTGAATGTTTTCCATGAGAATCATGAAGAAAAACTAATTCATTGGTAAGAAAAACCCATTAATAGTCACCCAAGCCTTATAAAGCCTTATTACTCGCTTTAAATGGTTTTATAATCTCATAATTGATTTTATGTTGAATTTTCTTACATTTTTAATTAAAACAGATTATAATTGAATGTTTGTCTTGAGAACATGAAAAAACC
>NW_018401874.1:1395-1525 GCF_002168275.2 Theobroma umbraticum | reverse complement strand
CATCCCTTCAAAAGCCTTATTACTCACTTTTAATGGTTTTATAGTCTCAAAATTAATTTAAATATGAATTCTTTGTATATTTTTGATTAAAACAGACTAGACTTGAATGTCTGCCTTGAAAAACATGAGG
>NW_018401874.1:1298-1385 GCF_002168275.2 Theobroma umbraticum | reverse complement strand
TCATTGAAAAGAAAAGTCTATTTATAGTTACCTATACCTTCAAAAGCCTTATTACTCGCTTTAAATGGTTTTGTAAAGCCATAATTC
>NW_018401874.1:404-533 GCF_002168275.2 Theobroma umbraticum | reverse complement strand
CTTATTACTCGATTTAAATGGTTTTGCAATCCCATAATCGATTTTGAGTTGAATTTTATTTAAATTTATGGTTACACAAACTCTAATTGAATGTCTATCTCGAGAAACATAAAGTAAAAGGTATTCATT
>NW_018401874.1:0-111 GCF_002168275.2 Theobroma umbraticum | reverse complement strand
TTGTCCATTTTTGCTTAAAATAGACTAGAATTAAATTTCTAGCTTGAGAAACATAAGGAAAAAAGCATTCATAGGCAAGAAAAGTCTATTTATAGTCACCCATACCTTCAA
>NW_018401873.1:4134-5127 GCF_002168275.2 Theobroma umbraticum | reverse complement strand
AATGGACTTTTCTTCCCAAGGAATGTTGCTTTCTTAATGTTTTTTGAGACAGACATTCAATTATAGCCTGTTTTAACCAAAAATGTCAAAAAATTGAACTTAAACTCAATTATGAGATTACAAAACCATTTAAAGCGAATAATAAGGCTTTTCGAGAAATAGGTGGATATAGATAGACTTTTTTTTCCAATGAATGACTTTTTCTTTAAGTTTCCTAAGGCAGACATTCAATTATAATTTTTTTTAACCAAAAACATAAAAAAAATTTAATTTAAAATTAATTATAAAATTATAAAACTATTTAAAGCGAGTAATAAGGCTTTCGAAGGCATGGGTGACTATAAATGAACTTTTCTAGTCAACAAATGGCTGTTTCTTCATGTTTCTTGAGGTAGACATTCAATTGTAATATGTTTTAATAAAAAATGTAACAAAATTCAACTTAAAATGAATTATGAGATTAACTTAAAATGAATTATGAGATTATAAAACCATTTAAAGCGAGTAATAAAGCTTTTGAAAGAATTGGTTACTATAAATGGACTTGTTTTGCCAATGAATGGTTTTTCTTCATGTTTTTCAAGGCAGACATTCAAGTATAGCTTGTTTTAGCAAAAAAAGTTTAAAAAAAATTCAACTTAAAATTAATTACGAGATTATAAAACCATTTAAAGCAAGTAATACGGCTTTCAAAGGCTTGGGTGACTATAAATGAACTTTTCTAGTCAATGAATATCTTTTTCCTCACGTTTCTTTGGGCAAACATTCAATTATAATCTGTTTTAACCAAAAATGTGAAAATATTCAACCTAAAATCAATTACGATATTATAAAACCATTTAAAGTGAGTAGTAAAGCTATTGAAGGAATCAGTGACTATAAATAAACTTTTCTTGCCTATGAATGGCTTTCTTTTCATGTTTTTCAAGGCTGACAGTTAATTATAGCCTATTTTAACCAAAAATGTAAAAAAATTTAACTTAAAATCAATTA
>NW_018401873.1:3758-3933 GCF_002168275.2 Theobroma umbraticum | reverse complement strand
TAAAACCATTTAAAGCGAGTAATAAGGCTCTCGGAGGTGTGAGTGACTATAAATGGGCTTTTCTAGTCATTGACTAGTTTTTTCTTTACGTTTCTCGATGCTGCATTCAATTGTAATTTATTTTATTCGAAAATGTAAGAACATTGAACTTAAAATCAATTATGCAATTATAAAA
>NW_018401873.1:2769-3748 GCF_002168275.2 Theobroma umbraticum | reverse complement strand
TGAGCAATAAGGCTTTTGAAAGAATGGGTAACTATAAATGGACTTTTCCTACCAACAAATTCCTTTTTCTTCATGTTTTTCAAGGCAAACATTCAATTAATATATGTTTTAATCAAAAATGTAAACAAATTTAACTTAAAATCAATTATGAGATTGCAAAACTATTTAAAGCGAGTAATAAGACTTTTGAAGGAATAGGTGACTACAAGTAGACTTTTTGTATAAGTGAACAATTTTTGCTTCACATTTCTTAAGGCAGACAATCAATTATAACTTGTTTTAATCAAAAATGTAAAAAAATTCAACTTAAAATCAATTATGAGATTATAAAACCATTAAAAGCGAGTAATAAGGCTTTTAAAAGAATGAGTGACAATAAATAAACTTTTCTTGCTAATAAATACCCTTTTCTTCCTGTTTTTTAAGGTAAACATTCAATTATAGTCGGTTTTAACCAAAAATATACAAATATCTAACTTAAACTCAATTATGAGACTACAAAACTATTTAAAATGAGTAATAAGGCTCTCGAAGGCGTGAGTGACTCTAGTCAATTGTTGGCTTTTTCTTCACATTTCTTGAGGCAGCATATTATAATTTGTTCTAACCGAAAATGCAAGAACGTTGAACTTAAAATCAATTATGGAATTATAAAACTATTTAAAGTGAGTAGTAAGGCTTTTGAAAGAATGTGTGATTATAAATGGACTTTTCTTGTCAATAATTTTTTTTTCAGGTTTCTCAAGGCAAACATTCAATTAATATATGTTTTAACCAAAAATATAAAAAAATTTAACTTATAATCAATTATGAGATTACAAAACTATTTATAGCAAGTAATAAGACTTTTGAAGGAATAAGTGACTACAACTAGACTTTTGTTGTAAATGAATGACTTTTTCTTCACATTTCTTGAGGTAGACAATCAATTATAACTTGTTTTAACTAAAAATGTAAAAAAATTCAACTTAAAATCAAT
>NW_018401873.1:2224-2415 GCF_002168275.2 Theobroma umbraticum | reverse complement strand
ATAAAACCATTTAAAGTGAGTAATAAGGCTTTTGAAGAAATGGATGACTATAAACAGACTTTTCTTGCCAATGAATGACTTTTTCTTCATGTTTTCTAAGGCAGACAATCAATTATAATTTATTTGAACCAAAAATATAAAAAATTCAACTTAAAATCAATTACGAGATTACAAAACCATTTAAAGCGAGT
>NW_018401873.1:1999-2124 GCF_002168275.2 Theobroma umbraticum | reverse complement strand
CATTTTTGGTTAGAACAAATTATAATTGAATGTCTACCTTAGGAGACATTAAGAGAAAGATATTCATTGGTAAGAAACATCCATTTATAGTCACCTATTCCTTAAGAAGCCTTATTACTCGCTTT
>NW_018401873.1:1678-1828 GCF_002168275.2 Theobroma umbraticum | reverse complement strand
ACATTGTTGGTTAAAACAAACTATAATTGAATATCTCCCTTGAGAAACATTAAACAAAACTATTCATTGGCAAGAAAAGCCCATTTATAGTCACCTATGACTTTGAAAGCCTTATTACTCGCTTTAAATGGTTTTATAATCTCATAATTT
>NW_018401873.1:1033-1265 GCF_002168275.2 Theobroma umbraticum | reverse complement strand
ACTCACTTTAAATAGTTTAATAATCTCATAACTGATTTTAAGTTGAATTTTTTTTACATTTTTGGTTAGAACATATTATAATTGAATGTCTACCCAGACAAACATGAAGAAGAGACATTCGTTCGCAAGAAAAGTCCGTTTATAGTCGTTTATTCCTTCAAAAGCCTTATTTCTCACTTTAAATGGTTTTGTATTCTCAAAATTGATTTTATGTTAAATATTTTTATATTTT
>NW_018401873.1:258-382 GCF_002168275.2 Theobroma umbraticum | reverse complement strand
TTTTTTTTTTACATTTTTGGTGAAAACAAACCATAATTCAATCTCTACCTTGAAAAAAATAAAAAAAAAGATATTCATTGGTAAGAAAAGTCCATTTGTAGTCACTAATTTCTTCAAAAGCCTT
>NW_018401873.1:0-197 GCF_002168275.2 Theobroma umbraticum | reverse complement strand
CATGAAGAAAAAGTTATTCATTGGTATGAAAAGTCCATTTATAGTTACCAATACGTTCGAAATCCTTATTACTCACTTTAAATAGTTTTATAATCTCATAATTCATTTTCAGTTGAATTTTTTTACATTATTGATTAAAACATATTATAATTAAATGTTTGCCTTGAGAAACTTAAAGAAAAAGCCATTCATTGATT
>NW_018401872.1:6479-6644 GCF_002168275.2 Theobroma umbraticum | reverse complement strand
TTTCAGGTTGAATTTATTTACATTATTCATTAAAACAGACTATTATTGAATGTTTGCCTTGGGAAACATGTAAGAAAAGCCATTCATTAGGAAAAATAGTCTATTTATAGTCTATATTCCTTCAAAAGTCTTATTACTCGCTTTAAATGGTTTTATAATCTCATA
>NW_018401872.1:6333-6469 GCF_002168275.2 Theobroma umbraticum | reverse complement strand
AGTTGAATTTTTTTACTTTTTTTATTAAAACAGACTATAATTGAATGTCTATCTAGAGAAATGTGAAGCAAAAGCCATTTATTGGTAAGAAATGTCTATTTATAATACCCATCCCTTCAAAAGCCTTATTACTCAT
>NW_018401872.1:6138-6323 GCF_002168275.2 Theobroma umbraticum | reverse complement strand
TTTATAATCTCATAATTGATTTTAAGGTAAATTGTTTTCACATTTTTAGTTAAAATAGACTATAACTAACTGTCTGTCTCAAAAAATATAAAGAAAAAGCTATTTATTGAGAAGAAAAGTCCATTTATAGTCTCTCGTTCTTTCAAAAGCCTTATTACTCGGTTTAAATAGTTTTATAATCTCAT
>NW_018401872.1:5644-5849 GCF_002168275.2 Theobroma umbraticum | reverse complement strand
TCCTTGGCAAAAAAAGTCTATTTATAGGTACCCATTCCTTCAACAGCCTTATTACTGACTTTAAAACTGTTTTATAATCTCAAAATTGATTTTAAGTTGAATTTTTCATACATTTTTGGTTATGACAAATTATAATTGAATGTCTACCTTGAGAAATGTAAAAAACAAAGCATTCATTGGCAAGAAAAGTCCATTTATAGTCACT
>NW_018401872.1:3718-5634 GCF_002168275.2 Theobroma umbraticum | reverse complement strand
AAAGCATTATTACTTACTTTAAATGGTTATATAATCTCATAATTGATTTTAAGTTGAATTGTTTTTATATTTTTGGTAAAAACAGATTATAATTGAATGTCTACCTTAAAAAATATGAAGAAAAATGTATTTTTTGAAAAGAAAAGTCCATTTATAGTCACCTATTCCTTCAAAAGCCTTATTAATCACTTTTAATGGTTTTATAATCTCAAAATTAATTATAAGTTGAATTTTTTTTGCATTTTTGATTAAAACAAATTATAATTGAATGTCTACATGGTGAAATGTGGAGAGAAAGACATTCATTAGTAAGAAAAGTCTATTTATAGTCACCCATTCCTTCAAAAGCCTTATTACTCACTTTTAATAGTTTTATAATCTCATAATTGGTTTTAAGTTGAATTTATTTATATTTTTCATTAAAACAAACTATACTTAAATATTTACCTTGGAAAACGTATGGAGAAAGTCATTCATTGAGAAAAAAAGACCATTTATAGTCTCTCATTATTTCAAAAACCTTATTACTCGCTATAAATAATTTTATAATCTCATAATTGATTTTATGTTTAATTTTTTATATTTTTTTATTAAAAGAGACTATAATTGAATGGTTACCTCAAGAAAGATGGAGAAAAAGCCTTTCATTGGCAAGAAATGTCCATTTATAGTCACCCATCCCTTCAAAAGCCTTATTACTTACTTTAAAAGTTTTTATAGTCTCATAATTGATTTTAAGTTGAATTTTTTTTATATTTTTCATTAAAATAGATTATAACTGAATGTTTACATCGAGAAATGTGAAGAAAAAGATATTCATTAAAAAAAAGTTTATTTGTAGTCACCCATTCCTTCAAAAGCCTAACTACTCACTTTAAACAATTTTATAATCTTAAAATTGATTTTAAGTTGAATATTTTTTACATTTTTAATTAAAACATATTATAATTGAGTGTCTGCCTTAGAAAACATATAGAAAAAGCCATTCATGGGGAAAAAAAGTCTATTTATAGTTTTTCATTCCTTCAAAAGCCTTATTACTCGCTTTCAATGGTTTTGTAATCTTATAATTAATTTTAAATTGAATTATTTTTATATTTTTAGTAAAATTAGATTATGATTGAATGTTTATCTAGGAAAACGTGAAAAAAAATGCATTCATTGATTAAAAAACTCTATTTATAGTCACCCATTCCTTCAAAAGCCTTATTACTCACTTTAAATGGTTTTGTAATCTCAAAATTGATTTTAAGTTGAATTTCTTTTATATTTCTAGTTAAAACATATTATAATGGAATGTTTACCTTGATAAACATGAAGAGAAAGGCATTCATTTGCAAGAAAAGTCCATTTATAGTAACTCATTCCTTCAAAAGTTTTATTACTTGTTATAAATAATTTTATAATCTCATAATTGATTTTATGTTAAATTTATTTATATTTTTTATTAAAACAGACTATAATTGAATGTCTGCCTTAATAAACATATAGAAAAAATCATTCATTGGGAAAAAGAGTCCCTTTATAGTCTCTCGTTCCTTTAAAAGTCTTGTTACTCGCTTTAAATGGTTTTATAATCTCATAATTGATTTAAGTTGATTTTTTTACATTTTTCATTAAAACAGACTATAATTGAATGTATATCTCGAGAAACGTGTAGTAAAAGCCATTCATTAGTAAGAAATGTGCATTTATAGTCACCCATTCCTTCGAAAGTCGTATTACTCGTTTTAAATGGTTTTATAATCTTATAATTGATTTTAAGGTGAATTTTTTCACATTTTAAGTAAAATAGACTATAACTGAATGTTTAGCTCGAGAAACATATAGAAAAAGTCATTCATTGAGAAGAAAAGTCCATTTATAGTCTCCAATTCCTTCAAAATCCTTATTACTTGCTTTAAATATTTTTATAA
>NW_018401872.1:3399-3708 GCF_002168275.2 Theobroma umbraticum | reverse complement strand
GATTTTAAGTTGAATTTTTTTACATTTTTGGTTAAAAAAGGCTACAATTGAATGTCTTCTATGGGTAACATGAAGCAAAAGCCATCCATTGGCACGAAAAGTGCATTTAGAGTCATTCACGCCTTCGAAATCCTTATTGCTTCCTTTAAATGGTTTTATAAACTAATAATTAATTTTAAGTTGAACTTATTTACATTTTTTATTAAAACAGATTATAATTGAATGTGTACCTCTAGAAACGTGAAGAAAAAGATATTCTTTGGCAAGAAAAGTCCATTTATAGTCACCCATTCCTTCAAAAATGTTATT
>NW_018401872.1:1303-3357 GCF_002168275.2 Theobroma umbraticum | reverse complement strand
ATTTTAAGTTGAATTTATTTATATTTTTTATTAAAATAGACTATAATTGAATGTCTACCTTGGAAAAAGTGTAGAAAAAGCCATTCATTGTGAGCAAAAATCCATTTATAATCTCTCATTCCATCAAAAGCCTTATTACTCGCTTTAAAAGTTTTTGTAATCTCATAATTGATTCTAAGTTCAATTTTTTTATATTTTTAGTTAAAACATATTATAATTAAATGTTTATCTCGAAAAACATGAGAAAAAATGCATTCATTGGTAAGAAAAGTTCATTTATAGTCACCCATTCTTTTAAAAGCCTTGTTACTCGCTTTAAATGGTTTTATAATCTCATGATTAGTTTTAAGATAATTTGTTTTACATTTTTTGTTCAAACAGATTATAACTGAATGTCTACCTCAAGAATTGTGAAGAAAAAGGTATTTATTAGAAAAAAAGTCTATTCGTAGTGACCCATTCCTTCAAAAGCCTTACTACTCACTTTAAATGATTTTATAATCTCGAAATAGATTTTAAGTTGAATTTGTTTTACATTTTTAGTTAAAACATATTATAATTGAGTCTCTAGCATGGAAAACATGTAGAAAAAGCCATTCATTGAGAAAAAAAGTCCATTTATAGTTTTTCATTCCTTCAAAAGCTTACTTGCTTTAAATGGTTTTATAATCTCATAATTGATTTTAAGTTAAATTTTTTTTACATTTTTGTCAAAAACATATTATAATTAAATGTCTACCTTAAGAAACATGAAGAAAAAGATATTCATTGATAAAAAAAACTCCATTTATAGTCACGCATTCCTTCAAAAGCCTTATTACACACCTTAAATGGTTTTGTAATCTCAAAATTGATTTTAGGTTAAATTTCTTTTACTTTTTTAGTTAAAACAAATTATAATTGAATGTCAACCCTAACAAATGTGAAGAGAAAGGTATTGATTTGCAAGAAAAGTCCATTTATAGTACCCATTCCTTCTAAAGCCTTATTACTCGTCACAAATGATTTTATAATCTCATAATTAATTTTAAGTTGTATTTATTTATATTTTTCATTAAAACAGACAATAATTGAATATCTGCACCAAGAAACATATAGAAAAAGCCATTCATTGGGAAAAAAAGTCTTTTTATATTCTCTCATTCCTTCAAAAGCCTTATTACACGCTTTAAATGGTTTTATAATCCCATAATTGATTTTAAGTTGATTTTGTTTTATATTTTTGTTTAAAACAGATTATAATTGAATGTCTATCTCAAGAAATATATAGTAAAAGTCATTCATTAGTAAAAAATGTCCATTTATAGTCATTCATTCCTTTAAAAGCCTTATTACTCGTTTTAAATAATTTTATAATCTCATAATTGATTTTAAGGTGATTTTTTTAAATATTTAGTCAAAATAGACTATGACTGAATGTTAGCCTCGAGAAATGTGTAAAAATGTCATTCATTGTGAAGAAAAGTCCATTTATAGTCTCCAATTCCTTCAAAATCCTTATTACTCGTTTTAAATGGCTTTATAATCTCATAATTGATTTTAAGTTTAATTTTTTTACATTTTTAGTTGAAAAAGGCTACAATTGAATGTGTGCCTTGGGGAACATAAAACAAAAGCCATCCATTGGCATGAAAAGTGTATTTATAGTCACTTGCGCCTTCAAAAGCCTTATTACTTCCTCTAAATGGTTTTATAAACTAATAATTGATTTTAAGTTGAATTTATTTATATTATTGGTTAAAACATATTATAATTGATTGTCTATCTCAAGAAATTTGAACAAAAAGTCATTCTTTGACAATAAAAGCCCATTTATAATCACCTATTCCTTCGAAAGCCTGATTACTCGCTTTAAATGGTTTTATAATCTCATAATTGATTTTAAGTTGAATTTATTTATATTTTTCATTAAAATAGACTATAATTGAATGTTTATCTCGAAAAACATGTAGAAAAAGCCATTCATTGTGAATAAAAATTCATTTATAGTCTCTCATTCTTTCAAAAGCCTTATTACTCACTTTAAAAGTTTTTATAATCTCATAATTGATTTT
>NW_018401872.1:1132-1277 GCF_002168275.2 Theobroma umbraticum | reverse complement strand
TTAAAACAGAGTATAATTGAGTGTCTACCTTGAGAAACATGAAGAAAAAGGTATTCATTGGTAAAAAAGTCTATTTTTAAGTCACTCATTTCTTCAAAAGACTTACTACTCAATTTAAACGTTTTTATAATCTCAAAATTGATTT
>NW_018401872.1:791-1122 GCF_002168275.2 Theobroma umbraticum | reverse complement strand
TTTTTTTATATTTTTGGTTAAAAAAGGTTATAATTGAATGTCTACATCTAGAAACGTGATGAAAAAGGCATTCATTGGTAAGAAAAGTTTATTTATAGTCACCCATTCCTTCAAAGCCTATTACTCGCTTTAAATAATTTTACAATCTAATAATTAATTTTAAGTTGAATTTATTTACGTTTTTCATTAAAATAGACTATAATTGAATATCTATCTCAAGAAACGTGTAGTCAAAGCTATTTATTGGGAAGAAATGTCCATTTATAGTCATCCATTGCTTCAAAAGTCTTATTACTCGTTTTAAATGGTTTTATAATCTCATAATTGATTT
>NW_018401872.1:488-593 GCF_002168275.2 Theobroma umbraticum | reverse complement strand
AGAAATATGTAAAAAAAGCCATTCATTGGAAAAATGGTCCATTTATAGTCTCTCATTACTTTCAAAGCCTTATTACTCGCTTTAAATGATTTTATAATCTCATAA
>NW_018401872.1:269-478 GCF_002168275.2 Theobroma umbraticum | reverse complement strand
GTTAAATTTTTTTATATTTTTGGTTAAAAAAGACTATAATTGAATGTCTGCCTTAGAGAATGTGAAGCAAAAGCCATCAATTAGCACGAAAAGTGCATTTATAGTCACTCACACCTTTAAAAGCCTTATTACTTGCTTTATATGGTTTTATAAACTAATAATTGATTTAAGTTGAATTATTTTACATTTTTTGTTAAAAAAGGCTATAA
>NW_018401872.1:165-259 GCF_002168275.2 Theobroma umbraticum | reverse complement strand
GCCTTAGGAAATGTGAAGCAAAACCCATCCATTGACAGAAAATTCCATTTATAGTCACTCAAGCCTTCCAAAGCTTTATTACTAGCTTTAAATC
>NW_018401872.1:0-155 GCF_002168275.2 Theobroma umbraticum | reverse complement strand
CTAATAATTGATTTTAAGTTGAATTTGTTTATATTTTTGGTAAAAACATACTATAATTGGATGTTTAACTCATGAAACATGAGGAAAAAGGTATTCATTGGCAAGAAAAGTCTATTTATAGTCGCCCATTCTTTCAAAAGCCTTATTACTCACTT
>NW_018401871.1:1550-1679 GCF_002168275.2 Theobroma umbraticum | reverse complement strand
AAACATGGAGAAAAAGCCATTCATTGATTAGAAAAGTCCATTTATAGTCACCTGTGCCTTTAAAAGCCTTATTAGTCACTTTAAATGGTTTTATAACGCCATAATTGATTTTAAGTTGAATATTTTTGC
>NW_018401871.1:1314-1509 GCF_002168275.2 Theobroma umbraticum | reverse complement strand
AAATGTCAATTTATAGTCACCCATGCCTTTGAAATATTATTACTCACTTTAAATAGTTTTATAATTTCATAATTGTTTTTAAGTTGAGTTTGTTTATATTTTTGGCTAAAACAGATTGTAATAGTCACCTAAGCCTTTCAAAGCCTTCTTACTCGCTTTAAATGGTTTTATAATCTCATAATTAATTTTAAGTTG
>NW_018401871.1:1160-1304 GCF_002168275.2 Theobroma umbraticum | reverse complement strand
CATTTTTGGTAAAAATAGATTATAATTAAATTTCTACCTCGAGAAATGTGAAGACAAAGCCATTCATTGATAAGAAAAGTCTATTTATACTCACCTATTCTATCAAAACCTTATTACTTGCTTCAAATGGTTTTATAATCTCAT
>NW_018401871.1:686-803 GCF_002168275.2 Theobroma umbraticum | reverse complement strand
AGCCTTATTACTCACTTTCAATAGTTTTATAATCTCATAATTGATTTTAAGTCAGATTTTTTAAAATTTTTAGTTAAAATAGATTATAATTGAATATCTACCTCGAGAAATATGAAA
>NW_018401871.1:124-390 GCF_002168275.2 Theobroma umbraticum | reverse complement strand
TTTACATTTTTGGTAAAAACATATTATCATTGAATGTTTACCTCGAGAAACATGGAAAAAAGTCATTCATTGGTAAGAAAAGTACGTTTATATTCACTCATACATTCGAAAGCCTTATTACTTGCTTTAAATGGTTTGATAATCTCATCATTGATTTTAGCTTGAATTCTTTTACATTTTTTATTTAAAATGATTATAATTGAATGTTTGTCTTAAGAAATATGAATAAAAAGCCATTTATTGACAAGAAAAGCCCATTTATAGTC
>NW_018401871.1:0-114 GCF_002168275.2 Theobroma umbraticum | reverse complement strand
TTGAAGGCTTTATTACTTGCTTTAAATAGTTTTATAATCTCATAATTGATTTTAAGTTGACGTTTTTTACATTTTTGGATAAAACAGATTATAATTGAATGTCCACCTTGAGAC
>NW_018401870.1:1018-1129 GCF_002168275.2 Theobroma umbraticum | reverse complement strand
TTGAATGTCTACCTCAAGAAACATGAAGAAAAAGATAGTCATTGGCAAGAAAAGCCTATTTATAGTCACCTATTCCTTTAAAAGCCTTATTACTAGCTTTAAATTGTTTTA
>NW_018401870.1:619-887 GCF_002168275.2 Theobroma umbraticum | reverse complement strand
ATTACTCACTTTAAATTGTTTTATAATCTCATAATTGATTCTAAGTTGAATTTTTTATATTTTTTGTTAAAACAGATTATAATTGAATGTCTGCCTTGAAAAATGTGTAAAAAAAAGCTATTAATTGTGAAGAAAAGTCCATTTATAATCACCCATTCCTTAAAAAGCCTTATCACTCGTTTTAAATTGTTTTATAATCTCATAATTGACTTTTAGTTGAATTTTTTTACATTTTTAGTTGAAACAGACTATAATTGAATTTTTACTT
>NW_018401870.1:341-541 GCF_002168275.2 Theobroma umbraticum | reverse complement strand
TAGTCACTCATTCCTTCAAAAGCCTTATTACTAGCTTTAAATGATTTTATAATCCCAAAATTGATTTTAAGTTGAATTTTTTTACATATTTGGTTAAAATAGACTATAATAATTGAATGTCTATCTCAAGAAACGTGAAAAAAAGCGCATTCATTGGGAAGAAAAGTCCATTTATAGTCACCCATTCCTTCAAAAGCCTT
>NW_018401870.1:136-274 GCF_002168275.2 Theobroma umbraticum | reverse complement strand
AGTTGAATTGTTTTACATTTTTCATTAAAACAGACTATAATTGAAAGTCTACCTTGAGAAACATGACAAAAAAGCATCCATTGGCAAGAAAAGTCTATTTATAGTTACTTATTCCTTCAAAAGTCTTATTACTCACTT
>NW_018401870.1:0-126 GCF_002168275.2 Theobroma umbraticum | reverse complement strand
TATAAACTCATAATTAATTTTAAGTTGAAATTTTTACATTTTCAGTCAATAGAGTCACCCATTCTAGAAAATATGTCAAAAAAGCCATCATTGAGAAGAAAAGTTCATTTATAGTCACCCATTCCT
>NW_018401869.1:1101-1213 GCF_002168275.2 Theobroma umbraticum | reverse complement strand
AACAAGTATTCTTTGACAAGAAAAGTTCATTTAGAGTCACCCATTCCTTCAAAACGCATATTACTCGCTTTAAGTAGTTTTATAATCTCATAACTGATTTTAAGTTGAATTT
>NW_018401869.1:595-710 GCF_002168275.2 Theobroma umbraticum | reverse complement strand
TGAATTTTTTTATATTTTTTGTTAAAACGGACTATAATTGAATGTCTGCCTAGAGAAATGAGCAAAAAAAGTCATTGATTGGGAAGAAAAGTTCATTTATAGTCACTCATTCCTT
>NW_018401869.1:102-196 GCF_002168275.2 Theobroma umbraticum | reverse complement strand
AAGAAAAGTTCATTTATAGTCACCCATTCCTTCAAAAAGCTTATTACTCGCTTTTAATTGTTTTATAATCTCGTAGTTGATTATAAGTTGAATT
>NW_018401869.1:0-92 GCF_002168275.2 Theobroma umbraticum | reverse complement strand
TTTTATTAAAACAGACTATAAGAGACTGTCTACCTTGGGAAATATGCAAAAAAAGTCATTCATTGAGAAGAAAAGTCCCTTTATGGTCACCC
>NW_018401868.1:3201-3354 GCF_002168275.2 Theobroma umbraticum | reverse complement strand
AGGTATTAATGACTATAAGTAGGCTTTTCTTATCAATGGATAGCTTTTACTTCATGTTTACCAATGTAAAAATCTAATTATGATATGTTTTAACCAGAAGTGAAAAAAAAATTCAATATAAAATCATTTATAAAGTTATAAAACCACATAAAG
>NW_018401868.1:3033-3191 GCF_002168275.2 Theobroma umbraticum | reverse complement strand
GGCTCTTAAAGGCATGAATGACTATAAATAGACTTTTCTTATCAATGGATACCTTTCGCTTCACGTTTACCCATATAGACAGTAAACTATGATATGATTTAACGAAAAATGAGAAAAATTCAATTTTAAAATCATTTCTAAGAATATAAAATCATTTA
>NW_018401868.1:2672-2792 GCF_002168275.2 Theobroma umbraticum | reverse complement strand
AAATGGACTTTTCTTGTCCATGAATGGCTTTCGCTTCATATTTCTTAGTACAAAAATCAAATTATAATTTGTTTTAACCAAAAGTGAGAAAAATTCATTTTTAAAATCATGTATAAGATT
>NW_018401868.1:2476-2596 GCF_002168275.2 Theobroma umbraticum | reverse complement strand
TTAATTTAAAATCATTTATAAAGTTATAAATCCACTTAAAGCAAGTCACTAGGTTTTCAAAGGCAAGAATGGCTATAAATGTAGTTTTCTTATCAACGGATAGCTTTCGCTTCACATTTC
>NW_018401868.1:2023-2181 GCF_002168275.2 Theobroma umbraticum | reverse complement strand
TTATAAAGTTAATAACCACTTAAAACAAGTAATAAGGCTTTCAAATGTATAAGTTACTATAAATAAACTTTTTTTATCAATGGATAGCTTTTGCTTCATGTTTTCCTATGCAAACATCAAATTATGATCTATTTTAACCAGAAGTGAAAAAAATTCAA
>NW_018401868.1:1702-1837 GCF_002168275.2 Theobroma umbraticum | reverse complement strand
CATTTATAAAGTCATAAAACCACATAAAATGAGTAACAATACTTTCGAATGCGTACGTGGTTATAAATGGACTTTTGTTACCAATGGATGGCTTTTGCTTCACATTTCTTGATACAAAACATCAAATTATGATCT
>NW_018401868.1:1553-1691 GCF_002168275.2 Theobroma umbraticum | reverse complement strand
CAATGAGAAAAATTCAATTTTGAAATCATTTATAGGATTATAAACCATTTAAAGGGTGCAATTCGGCTTTCCAAGGCATGAGTGACTGTAAATAGACATTTCTTGCCAATGGATGGCTTTCACTTGACATTTCCTGAT
>NW_018401868.1:1024-1245 GCF_002168275.2 Theobroma umbraticum | reverse complement strand
TTTCTTATCAATATTGTTGCTAACGGATGGCTTTCATTTCATGTTTCATGACGAAAACATCCAACTACGATCTCTTTTAAAAGAAATGAAACAATTTTGATTTAAAATTATTTTTAAGATTATAAAACCATTTAAAGCGAATATCTAGGTTTTTGAAAGCATGAGTAACTGTAGATGGACTTTTTTTTGTCAATGGATGGGTTTTGCTTCAAGTTTCTCAT
>NW_018401868.1:511-631 GCF_002168275.2 Theobroma umbraticum | reverse complement strand
TATTATAATTACTAAATTATTTTAAATCAAAATCTTTTTTTTAATTAAAACATAAAATAATTGGATGTTTGCATTGAGAAAACATGAAGCAGAACCCATCCATTGATAAGAAAAGTCTGT
>NW_018401868.1:0-174 GCF_002168275.2 Theobroma umbraticum | reverse complement strand
TGAGTATGCCATTAACGTAAATATTGATGAAAGTGATGAATTAATAGATTGAGGATTTGATTTAATTTGATGAATGTTTGAAGATATATATATGAAGATTTTGAATTATTTGAGTTATTGGAGGTATGAGATTAATAGGAAATGGAATTGGGGTGTTAAGTAGGACTTTTCAGA
>NW_018401867.1:7023-7225 GCF_002168275.2 Theobroma umbraticum | reverse complement strand
GAATTCAAATTTAATTCAATTTTGAGATTATAAAATCATTTAAAGTGAGTAATACAGCTTTTGAAGGAATGGGTGACTATAAATGGACTTTTCTTGCCAACGGATGCCTTTTTCATTACGTTTCTTGGGGTACACATCAATTCTAGTATGTTTTAACAAAAAATTTAAAAACGTTCAACTTAAAATCAATTATGGCATTATA
>NW_018401867.1:6858-7013 GCF_002168275.2 Theobroma umbraticum | reverse complement strand
AAGCGAGTAATAAGGCTTTTTGAAGGAATGGGTGATTAATAATGGACTTTTCTTGCCAATGAATGCCTTTACCTTCACGTTTCTGGAGGTTGAAATTCAATTATAATCTTTTTTGACCAACAATGTACAAAGAATGCAAATTTCAATCAATTTTG
>NW_018401867.1:6543-6848 GCF_002168275.2 Theobroma umbraticum | reverse complement strand
ACCATTTAAAGTGAGTAATAAGGTTTTTCGAGGAATGGGTGACTATAAATGGAAATTTCTTACCAATGAACCTTTTTCTTCATGTTACTGGAAGTTGACATTCAATTATCATCTTTTTATAGAAAGATGTACAAAGAATTCAAATTTAATTCAATTTTGAGATTTGAAAACCATTTAAAGTGAGTAATAAGGCTTTTGAAGGAATGAGTTACTATATATGGACTTTTCTTTCAAATGAATGACTTTTTCATTAAGTTTATCAAGGTAGACATCAATTCTAGTATGTTTTAACCAAAAATGTAAAA
>NW_018401867.1:5928-6078 GCF_002168275.2 Theobroma umbraticum | reverse complement strand
AGTGTGTAATAAGGCTTTTGAAGGAATGGGTGACTATTAATAGACTTTTCTTTCGACTGAATGCCTTTTCCTTCATGTTTCTTGACGTTCATTGTCAATTATAATCTTTTTTAACCAAAAATGTATAAAGAATTCTAATTTCAATCAATT
>NW_018401867.1:4374-5908 GCF_002168275.2 Theobroma umbraticum | reverse complement strand
AAAGTGAGTGTTAAGGCTTTTGAAGGAATGGGTGACAATAAATGGACTTTTCTTTGTAACAAATACCTTTTTCTTTGCATTCCTCGAGATTAACATTAAATTATAGTCTGTTTTAACCGAAAATGAAAAAACCTCAACTAAAAATCAATTATGACATTATAAAACCATTTAAAGCTAGTAATGAGGTTTTTGAAGGAATGAGCGACTATAAACGGATATTTCTAGCCAATGTATGCCTTTTTCTTCATGTATATTGAGGTTGACATTCAATTATAATCTGCTTTTACTAAAAAAGTATAAAGAACTCAAATTTAAATCAATTTTGAGATTATAAAACTATTTAAAGTGTGTAATAAAGCTTTTGAAGGAATGGGTGACTATTAATGGACTTTTTTCACAAATGAATGCCTTTTCCTTCATGTTTTTTGACGTTGACAGTCAATTATAATCTTTTTTAACCAAAAATGTATAAAGAATTCAAATTTCAACGAATTTTGAGGTTACAAAACCATTTAAAGTGAGTGTTAAGGATTTTGAAGTAATGGGTGACAATAAATGGACTTTTCCTGCCAACAAATACCTTTTTCTTTGCTTTTCTCAAGATTGACATTCAATTGTAGTCTGTTTTAACCAAAAATGTAAAAAACTTCAACTAAAAATGAATTATGCCATTATAAAACCATTTAGAACGAGTAATGAGGCTTTTGAACGAATGAGTGACTATAAACGGATTTTTCTTGCCAATGTATGCCTTTGTCTTCACGTTTCTTAAGGTTGACATTCAATTTTAATCTGTTTTAACAAAAAATGTACAATAAATTCAAATTTAAATCAATTTTGAGATTATAAAACCGTTTAAAGTGAGTAAAAAGGCTTTTGAAGGAATGGGTGACTAAAAATGGACTTTTCTTGCCAATGAATACCTTTTCCTTCATGTTTCTTGACGTTGACATTCAATTATTATCTTTTTTAACCAAAAGTATACAAAGAATTCAAATTTCAAAATATTTTGAGATTACAAAACCATTTAAAGAGAGTATTAAGGCTTTTGAAGGAATGGGTGACAATAAATGGACTTTTCTTGCCAACAAATATCTTTTTCTTTGCATTTCTCAAGATTTACAATCAATTATAGTCTGTTTTAACAAAAAATGTACAAAGAATTCAAATTTAAATCAATTTTGAGATTATAAAACCATTTAAAGTGAGTAAAAAGGCTTTTGAAGGAATGAGTGACTATAAATGGACTTTTCTTGCCAACGAATGCCTTTTTCATTACGTTTCTCATGGTAGACATCAATTCCAGTCTGTTTTAACCAAAAATGTAAAAAAGTTCAACTTAAAATCAATTATGGCATTATAAAATAATGTAAAGCAAGTAATAAGGCTTTTTGAAGGAATGGTGATTATTAATAGACTTTTCTCGCCAATGAATGCCTTAACCTTCACGCTTCTGGAGATTGACATTCAATTATTATCATTTTTGACCAACAATGTACAAAGAATTCAAATTTCAATCAAATTTGAGATTACA
>NW_018401867.1:4010-4146 GCF_002168275.2 Theobroma umbraticum | reverse complement strand
TTCTTGACGTTGACATTCAATTATAATCTTTTATAACCAAAAATATACAAAGATATCAACTTTCAATGAATTTTGAGATTAGAAAACCATTTAAAGTGAGTATTAAGGCTTTTGAAGGAATGGGTGACTATAAATG
>NW_018401867.1:3839-3982 GCF_002168275.2 Theobroma umbraticum | reverse complement strand
AAAAAGTTCAACTTAAAATCAATTATGGAATTATAAAACCATGTAAAGCAAGTAATAAGGCTTTTTGAAAGAAAAGGTGACTATTAATAGACTTTTCTTGCTAATGAATGCCTTTACCTTCACATTTCTTGAGGTTGACATTG
>NW_018401867.1:3612-3704 GCF_002168275.2 Theobroma umbraticum | reverse complement strand
TTCAATTATAATCTGTTTTACCTAAAAATGTACAAAGAACTCAAATTTAAATCAATTTTGAAATTATAAAACCATTTAAAGTGTGTAATAAG
>NW_018401867.1:3386-3602 GCF_002168275.2 Theobroma umbraticum | reverse complement strand
GAATGGGTGACTATTAATGGACTTTTCTTTCGACTGAATGCCTTTTCTTTCATGTTTCTTGATGTTGACAGTCGATTATAATATTTTTTAACCAAAAATGTACAAAGATTTCAAATTTTCATCAATTTTGAGATTACAAAACCATTTAAAGTGAGTGCTAAGGCTTTTGAAGGAATGGGTGACTATAAATGGACTTTTCTTGCAAACAAATACCTT
>NW_018401867.1:2944-3071 GCF_002168275.2 Theobroma umbraticum | reverse complement strand
AGTGAGTAAAAAGGCTTTTGAAGGAATGGGTGACTATAAATGGACTTTTCTTGACAACGAATGCCTTTTTCATTACGTTTCTCGGGGTAGACATCAATTCTGGTCTATTTTAACAAAAAATGTAAAG
>NW_018401867.1:2432-2596 GCF_002168275.2 Theobroma umbraticum | reverse complement strand
TGGGTTACTATAAATGGACTTTTCTTGCAAATGAATGCCTTTTTCATTACGTTTCTCGAGGTAGACATCAAATCTAGTCTGTTTTAACCAAAAATGTAAAAAAGTTCAAGTTAAAATCAATTATGGCATTATAAAACCATGTAAAGCGAGTAATAAGGCTTTTT
>NW_018401867.1:2202-2405 GCF_002168275.2 Theobroma umbraticum | reverse complement strand
TTTCTTGCCAATGAATGCCTTTACCTTCACAATTCTTGAGGTTGACATTGAATTTTAAACTTTTTTAACCAAAAATGTACAAAGAATTCAAATTTCAATCAGTTTTGAAATTACAAAACCATTTAAAGTGAGTAATAAGGCTTCTAGAGGAATGGGTGACTGTGAATGGACTTTTCTTACCAATGAACCTTTTTCTTCATGTT
>NW_018401867.1:2074-2192 GCF_002168275.2 Theobroma umbraticum | reverse complement strand
GACATTCAATTATAATTTGTTTTAACCAAAAATGTAAAAAGAATTAAAATTTAAATCAATTTTGAGATTATAAAACTATATAAAGTGTGTAATAAGGCTTTTGAAGGAATGGGTGACT
>NW_018401867.1:1933-2064 GCF_002168275.2 Theobroma umbraticum | reverse complement strand
TTTTCTTGCCAATAAATGCCTTTTCCTTCATGTTTCTTGATGTTGGCATTCAATTATAATCTTTTTTACCTAAAAAAGTACAAAGAATTCAAACTTCAATCAATTTTGAGATTACAAAACCATTTAAAGTG
>NW_018401867.1:1803-1923 GCF_002168275.2 Theobroma umbraticum | reverse complement strand
CTTTTGATGGAATGGGTGACTATAAATGGACTTTTCTTGCCAACAAATATTTTTTCTTTGCATTTGTCGAGATTGACATTCAATTGTAGTCTGTTTTAACCAAAAATGTAAAAAACCTGA
>NW_018401867.1:1444-1593 GCF_002168275.2 Theobroma umbraticum | reverse complement strand
GCTTTTGAAGGAATGGGTGACTATAAACGGATTTTTCTTGCCAATGTATGTCTTGTTCTTCAGATTTCTCGAGGTTGAAATTCAATTATAATCTATTTTAATAAAAAATGCACAAAGAATTCAAATTTAAATAAATTTTGAGATTACAA
>NW_018401867.1:1077-1220 GCF_002168275.2 Theobroma umbraticum | reverse complement strand
GGCATTATAAAACCATGTAAAGTGAGTAATAAGGCTTTTTCAAGGAATGGATGATTATTAATGGACTTTTCTTGATAATGAATGCCTTTACCTTCACATTTCTAGAGGTTGACCTTCAATTATAATCTCTTTTGACCAACAAT
>NW_018401867.1:807-1067 GCF_002168275.2 Theobroma umbraticum | reverse complement strand
TTCAAATTTCAATCAATTTTGAGATTACAACACCATTTAAAGTGAGTATTGAGGCTTTTGAAGGAATGGGTGATTACAAATGGACTTTTCTTGCTAACAAATACCTTTTTCTTTACGTTTCTCGAGATTGACATTTACTTATAGCCTGTTTTAACTAAAAATGTTAGAAACTTCAACTAAAAATTAATTATGGAATTATAAAACCATTTAAAGCGTGTAATGAGGCTTTGGAAGGAATAGGTGACTATAAACGGATTTTT
>NW_018401867.1:713-797 GCF_002168275.2 Theobroma umbraticum | reverse complement strand
TATGTCTTTTTCTTCACGTTTCTTGTGGTTGACATTCAATTATAAACTGTTTTAACAAAAAATGTACAAAGAATTCAAATTTAA
>NW_018401867.1:499-703 GCF_002168275.2 Theobroma umbraticum | reverse complement strand
TGATTATAAAACCATTTAAAGTAAGTAAAAAGGCTTTTTAAGGAATAGGTGACTATAAATGGACTTTTCATCCCAACGAATGCCTTTTTCATTACGTTTCTTGGGGTAGACATCAATTCTTCTCTTTTTTTAACCAAAAATGTGAAAAAGTTCAAATTTAAATCAATTTTGAGATTATAAAACTATTTAAAGTGAGTAATAAGG
>NW_018401867.1:290-470 GCF_002168275.2 Theobroma umbraticum | reverse complement strand
ACTTTTCTTGCCAATGAATGTCTTTTTGATTACGTTTATCAAGGTAGACATCAATTCTAGTCTGTTTTAATCAAAAAAGTAAAAAAGTTCAACATAAAATCAATTATGGCATTATAAAACCATGTGAAGCGAGTAATAAAGCTTTTTGAAGGAATGGGTGACTATTAATGGACTTTTCTT
>NW_018401867.1:0-204 GCF_002168275.2 Theobroma umbraticum | reverse complement strand
TTAACCAAAAATGTAAAAAACTTCAACTAAAAATCAATTATGGAATTATAAAATTATTTAAAGCGAGTAATGAGGCTTTTGAAGCAATGGTGACTATAAATGGATTTTTCTTGCCGATGTATGCCTTTTTCTTCATGTTTCCTGAGGTTTACATTCAATTATAATCTGTTTTAATAAAAAATGTACAAAGAATTCAAATTTAAA
>NW_018401866.1:1052-1195 GCF_002168275.2 Theobroma umbraticum | reverse complement strand
CAATGAATATCTTTTTCTTCACGTTTCTCTAGGTAGAGCTTCAATTATAGTCTGTTTTTACCAAAAATGGAAAAAAATTCAGCTTAAACTTAATTATGAGATTATAAAACCATTTAAAGCGAGTAATATAGCTTTTGAAGGAA
>NW_018401866.1:406-615 GCF_002168275.2 Theobroma umbraticum | reverse complement strand
ATTTCACAAGGTAGACATTCAATTCTAGTCTGTTTTAACCAAAAGGTCAAAAAAATTAACTTAAAATCAGTTATTAGATTATAAAATAATTTAAAGTGAGTAGTAAGGCTTTTGCAGGAATGAGTGACTATAAATGGACTTTTCTTGTCAATTAATATTTTTTTCTTCACATTTTTCAAGATAGAATTCAATTATAGTCTGTTTTAACT
>NW_018401866.1:281-396 GCF_002168275.2 Theobroma umbraticum | reverse complement strand
TTTTCTACACGTTTTCTGAAGCAAGCATTCAATATAGTCTGTTTTAAATAAAAATGCAAACAATTTCAACTTAAAATCAATTATCAGATTATAAAACTATTTAAAGCGAGTAATA
>NW_018401866.1:0-135 GCF_002168275.2 Theobroma umbraticum | reverse complement strand
ATTTGAGCGAGTAGTAAGGCTTTTAAAAGAATGGGTGACTATAAATGGACTGTTCTTGCCAATGAATGCTTTTTACTTTATTTTTTTGAGGTAAACATTCAATTATAGCCTGTTTTAATCAAAAATCTAAAAAAA
>NW_018401865.1:1922-2034 GCF_002168275.2 Theobroma umbraticum | reverse complement strand
AGGCTATAAATGAACTTTTGTTATCAATGAATGCTTTTTTCTTCATGATTTTCAAGGAAGGCATTCAATTATAGCCTGTTTTAACAAAAAATATAAAAAAATTCAACTTAAA
>NW_018401865.1:1546-1723 GCF_002168275.2 Theobroma umbraticum | reverse complement strand
CTTGCCAATGAATGCTTTTTTCTTTACTTTTTTCAAGGCAGACATTCAATTATAGTCTATTTTAATGAAAATTATAAAACAAATTGAACTTAAATTTAATTATGAGATTATGAAACCATTTACAACGAGTAAAAAGGCTATTAAAGGAATGGGAGGCTATAAATGGACTTTTTTTTA
>NW_018401865.1:1224-1356 GCF_002168275.2 Theobroma umbraticum | reverse complement strand
AATAGGTGACTATAAATGGACTTTTCTTGATAATGAATACTTTTTTCTTCATGTCTCTCAAGATAGGCATTCAATTATTATCTGTTTTAATCAAAAATGTTAAAAAATTCAAGTTAAAATCAATTATGAGAT
>NW_018401865.1:717-877 GCF_002168275.2 Theobroma umbraticum | reverse complement strand
GGAGGCTGTAAATAGACTTTTCTTGCCAATGAATGCTTTTTTCCTCATGCTTATCAAGGCAAACATTCAATTATAGTCTGCTTTAATGAAAAATGCAAAAAAATTCAACTCAAAATCAATTATGAGATTATAAAACCATTCAGAACGAGTAAAAAGGCTG
>NW_018401865.1:293-395 GCF_002168275.2 Theobroma umbraticum | reverse complement strand
TTTCTCAAGATAGACATTCAATTATTGTCTATTTTAATCAAAAATGTAAAAAACATCATCGTAAAATCAATTATTAGATTATAAAACTATTTAAAGTAAGTA
>NW_018401865.1:172-283 GCF_002168275.2 Theobroma umbraticum | reverse complement strand
TGAAGGAATAAGAGGCTGTAAATAGACTTTTCTTGCTAATGAATGCCTCTTTCTTTCTGTTTTTTAAGGCAAACATTCAATTATACTCTGTTTTAATGAAAAATGTAAAAA
>NW_018401865.1:0-136 GCF_002168275.2 Theobroma umbraticum | reverse complement strand
ATTTAGAATGAGTAAAAAGGCTGTTGAAGGACTTGGAGGCTATAAATAGACTTTCGTTACCAATGAATACTTTTTCCTTCATGATTCGCAAGGCAGGCATTCAATTATAGCATGTTTTAACAAAAAATGTAAAAAA
>NW_018401864.1:1410-1651 GCF_002168275.2 Theobroma umbraticum | reverse complement strand
AATGAAACTTAAAATCAATTATGAAGTTATAAAACCGTTTAAAACGAATAATAAGCTTTTTAAAAGAATGACTAGCTTGAAATGGACTTTTCTTGTCAAACAATGCTTGTTTCTTTATGTTTCTCGAGGTAGACATTTAATTATAGTATGTTTTAATAAAAAAATGTAAAAAAATTCAAATTAAAATTAATTATGAGATTTTAAAACCATTTAAAGCGGGTAATAAGCCTTTTGAAGGAAT
>NW_018401864.1:622-759 GCF_002168275.2 Theobroma umbraticum | reverse complement strand
GACTATAAATGGACTTTTCTTCTCAATGAATGGCTTTTTTGCATGTTTCTTGAGACAATCATTTATTTATAGTCTGTTTTAAGAAAAAATGTAAAAACATTCAACTTAAAATCAATTATGAGATTATAAAACCATTT
>NW_018401864.1:0-120 GCF_002168275.2 Theobroma umbraticum | reverse complement strand
ATAAAATTCATCTTAAAATCAATTATGAGATTATAAAACCATTAAAAGTTGATACTAAGCCTTTTGAAGGAATAGGTGACTATAAATGGACTTTTCTTCTCAATGAATGTCTTTTTCTAT
>NW_018401863.1:2272-2393 GCF_002168275.2 Theobroma umbraticum | reverse complement strand
TTTTATACTTTTATAAAAACAGATTATAATTGAATGTCTGCCTCAAAAAATGTATAAAGAATGATATCCATTGGCAAGAGAAGCCCATTTATAATCACCCAAGCCTTCAAAAGCCTTATTA
>NW_018401863.1:2129-2262 GCF_002168275.2 Theobroma umbraticum | reverse complement strand
ATGATTTTATAACCTCATAATTGATTTTAAATTAAATTTTTTTATATTTTTATTTCAGTAGATTATAATTGAATGCCTATCTCAAGAAACGTGAAGAAATAGATATCCATTGGTAAGAAAAGTCCATTTATAG
>NW_018401863.1:1447-1645 GCF_002168275.2 Theobroma umbraticum | reverse complement strand
AAGCTTTATTACTCGCCGTAAATGATTTTATAACCTCATAATTGATTTTAATTTATATTTTTTTATATTTTATATTAAAATAGATTATAATTGAAACGTGAAGAAAAAGATATCCATTGGCACAAAAAGTCCATTTATAGTAATTCATGCCTTCGAAAACCTTATTACTTGCTTTAAATGCTTTTTTAATCTTATAAT
>NW_018401863.1:938-1112 GCF_002168275.2 Theobroma umbraticum | reverse complement strand
TATAATTGAATGTCTGCCTCAAGAAACCAGAACAAAAAGATATCAATTGGCAAGAAAAGTCCATTTATAGTCTTTCACGCCTTTAAAAGCCTCATCAGTCGCATTTAATGATTTTATAGCCTCATAATTAATTTTAATTTTAATTTTTTTATATTTTTATTAAAATAGATTATA
>NW_018401863.1:385-513 GCF_002168275.2 Theobroma umbraticum | reverse complement strand
ATAAGTGAATGCTTGCCTCAAGAAACATGAAGAAATAGATATCCATTGGTAAGACAAGTCCATTCATAGTTACCGATGCCTTCGAAAGCCTTATTACTCACTTTAAATGCTTTTTTAATCTCATAATT
>NW_018401863.1:0-114 GCF_002168275.2 Theobroma umbraticum | reverse complement strand
CACTAATGCCTTTGAAACACTTATTACTAGCTTTAAATAGTTTTTTAATCTCATGGTTACTTTTAAGTTGAACTTTTTTATATTTTTTTATTAAAACAGATTATAATTGAATGT
>NW_018401862.1:2226-2360 GCF_002168275.2 Theobroma umbraticum | reverse complement strand
TTAAATGGTTTTATAATCTCATAATTGATTCAAGTTGATATTTTTACATTTTTCATTCAAACAGACTATAATTAAATGTTGACCTCGAGAAACGTGTAGAAAAATCCATTTATTTGGCAAGAAAAGTGCATTTA
>NW_018401862.1:2049-2216 GCF_002168275.2 Theobroma umbraticum | reverse complement strand
TTTCTTCAAAAGCCTTATTACTCACCTTAAATGATTTTATACTCGCATAATTGATTTTAAGTTAAATTTTTTACATTGTTCGTTAAAACAGACAATAATTGAATGGTTATCTCGAGAAACGTGTAGAAAAACCCATTTATTTGATAAAAAAGTCCATTTATAGTAAC
>NW_018401862.1:1344-1457 GCF_002168275.2 Theobroma umbraticum | reverse complement strand
CTTCCTCAAAAAACAAGTAAAACACCAATTTTTTAGAAAAAAACACCATTTATAGTCTTATTACTCGCTTTAAATGGTTTTAAAATTTTATAATTGATTTTAAGTTGAATTTT
>NW_018401862.1:662-825 GCF_002168275.2 Theobroma umbraticum | reverse complement strand
TTTTAAGTTGAATCTTTTACATTTTTCATTAAAACATACTATAATTGAATGTCAGACTTGGAAAACGTATAGAAAAACTTAGTTATTTGAAAAAAAAGTTTATTTATAGTCTCCAATTCCTTCAAAAGCCCTATTACACGCTTTAAATGATTTTATAATCTCA
>NW_018401862.1:496-652 GCF_002168275.2 Theobroma umbraticum | reverse complement strand
CAAGTTAAATTTTTTACATTTTTCATTAAAACAGACTATAATTGAATGTCAGCCTTGAGAAACGTGTAGAAAAATCCATTTATTTGGAAGAAAAGTTCATTGATAGTCTTTTATTCCTACAAAAGCCTTATTACTTGCTTTAAATAGTTTTATAAT
>NW_018401862.1:0-140 GCF_002168275.2 Theobroma umbraticum | reverse complement strand
TTA
Organism: Theobroma umbraticum; assembly: GCF_002168275.2. Taxonomy (NCBI): domain Eukaryota; kingdom Viridiplantae; phylum Streptophyta; class Magnoliopsida; order Malvales; family Malvaceae; genus Theobroma; species Theobroma umbraticum. Next base: position 137 of record NW_018401862.1, on the reverse strand, counting down.
AATGGTTTTATAATCTCATAATTGATTCAAGTTGATATTTTTACATTTTTCGTTAAAACAGACAATAATTGAATGGCTATCTCGAGAAACGTGTAGAAAAACCCATTTATTTGACAAAAAAGTCCATTTATAGTAAC
>NW_018401861.1:1050-1178 GCF_002168275.2 Theobroma umbraticum | reverse complement strand
AAAGTCCAATTCTAGTCACCCATTCCTTTAAAAGCCTTGTTTCCCACTTTAAATGGTTTTATATTATCAAAATTGATTTAAATTTAAATTCTTTATACATTTTTGGTTAAAACAAATTAAATTGAATG
>NW_018401861.1:705-1040 GCF_002168275.2 Theobroma umbraticum | reverse complement strand
GAAACATGAAGAAAAAAGCATTTATTGGCAAGAAAAGTTCATTTATAGTCACCAATACCTTCAAAAGCCTCATTACTCGCTTTAAATGGATTTATAATGCCATAATTGATTTTAATTTGAATTGTTTTACATTTTTATTAAAATAGACTATAATTGGATGTCTACCTCAAGAAATATAAAGAAAAAGGCATTCATTGGCAGGAAAAGTCTATTTATGGTCACCTATTCCTTCAAAAGCCTTGTTTTTAACTTTAAATAGTTTTATAATCTCAAAATTGATTTAACTTTCATTTCTTTGTATATTTTTGGTTAAAACAAACTGAATTGAATGTGTA
>NW_018401861.1:379-554 GCF_002168275.2 Theobroma umbraticum | reverse complement strand
GAATGTCTACCTCAAGAAACATAAAGAAAAAGGCATTCATTGGCAAGAAAAGTCGATTTATAGTCACCCATTCCTTGAAAAGCCTCTTTACTCGTTTTAAATTGTTTTATAATACCATAATTAATTTTAAGGTGAATTTTTTTACATTTTTGGTTAAAACGGACTATAATTGAAT
>NW_018401861.1:100-268 GCF_002168275.2 Theobroma umbraticum | reverse complement strand
CATTTATAGTCACCCATTCCTTCAAAAGCCTTATTACTCACTTTAAATTATTTTGTAATCTCAAAATTTAGTGAAATTTGAATTCTTTGCATATTTCTGGTTAAAAAAGATTGTAATTGAATGTCAACCTCAAAAAACATGAAGAAAAAGGCATTCATTGGTAAGAAA
>NW_018401861.1:0-90 GCF_002168275.2 Theobroma umbraticum | reverse complement strand
TTGATTTTAAGTTCAAATTTTTTAACATTTTTGGCTAAAACATATTATAATTGAATGTCTAACTTGAGAAACATGAAGAGAAAGGTATTC
>NW_018401860.1:888-1007 GCF_002168275.2 Theobroma umbraticum | reverse complement strand
TTGCAAAGATGGTGGTAAGTAGGGACGGTGGCACTAATCTTATCTATGATTCCCGCCTAAAGTGCTTTGATGCCATCGATTAAGATTACTCCAGGTGATGCCAACATCGGGAGATTACT
>NW_018401860.1:652-799 GCF_002168275.2 Theobroma umbraticum | reverse complement strand
TGCATACAACTTTAGATAGCCTTGGAGAGGTTTAGATAATGTAATATGATTCTGCTGTGGTACTCTGGCTACTAGGGTGTGCCATGGAGAATGACTTGGATAACTTTGATTGGCTTTGAGGGTAAGCCTAATGATATGTGTGATGAT
>NW_018401860.1:0-145 GCF_002168275.2 Theobroma umbraticum | reverse complement strand
ACGTATGGCCCTACTACTAATGGTATGGAATTTGAGCTAGGGATATTGTATTTTTTTTTGAATTTATTATGAACATTTGATGATTAAATCTCTCGACCTATATATGTTTGAATATGAACTCTGAGGCTTGCTTAGGTCTAGTGGG
>NW_018401859.1:5833-7127 GCF_002168275.2 Theobroma umbraticum | reverse complement strand
TTATTACTCGCTTTAAACGGTTTTATAATCTCATAATAGATTTTAAGTTGAATTTTTTCAAATTTTGGGTTAAAACATACAATAATTGAATGTCTACCTCAAGAAAGGTGAATAAAAGGGCATTCATTGGCAAGAAAAGTCTATTTATAGTCACCCATTCCTTAAGAAGGCTTATTACTTGCTTTAAATGGCTATATAATCTTATAAATGACTTTAAGTTGAATTGCTTTACATTTTTAGTTAAAACAAACTATAATTAAATGTCTAACATGAGAAACGTGAAGAAAAGGCATTCATTGACAAGAAAAGTGCATTTAGAGTCACCCATTCAATCAAAAGCCTTATTACTCGCTTGAAATCATTTTCTAATCTCCTAATTGATTTTAAGTTGAATCGTTTTACATTTTTCATTAAAAGAAACTACAAGTGAATGTGTCTTGCGAAACGTGAAGGAAAAAGCATTCATAGGGAAGAAAAGTCCATTTATAGTCACCAATTCCTTCAAAAGGTTTATTACTAGCTTTAAATGGTTTTATAACCTCATAACTGATTTTAAGTTGAATTGTTTTACACTTTTGGTTACAAAAAATAATAATTGAATGTGTATATAGAGAAACATAAAGAAACAAGCATTCATTGGCAAGAAAAATCCATCTATAGTCACCGATTCCTTAAAAAGGGTTATTACTCGTTCTAACTGGTTTTATAATCTCATTACTGATTTTAACTTAAATTTTTCTACATTTTTGTTTAAAACAGACTATAATTGAATGCTTACCTTAAGAAACATGAAGAAAAATGAATTCATTGGCAAGAAAAGTCCATTTATAGTCACCCTTTCCTTCAAAAGGTTTATTACTCGCTTTAGGTGGTTTTATAATCTCATAACAGATTTTAAGTTGAATTTTTTTAAATTTTTGGTTAAAACAGACAATAATTGAATGTCTACCTCAAGAAACTTGAAAAAAAGGGCATTCATTGGCAAGAAAAGTTTATTTATAGTCACCCATTCCTTAAGAAGGCTTATTACTTGCTTTAATAGGGTTTATAATCTCATAACTGACTTTAAGTTGAATTTTTTTACATTTTTGGATAAAACAGACTATAATTGAATGTCTACCAGAAGAAACGTGAAGGAAAATGCATTAATTGACAAGAAAAGTCCATTTATAGTCACTCATTCCTTCAAAAGCCTTATTACTCGCTGAAAATGGTTTTATAATCTCCTAATTGATTTTTGGTTGAATTATTTTACATTTTTCATTAAAACAGACTACAATTGAATGTGTCTTAG
>NW_018401859.1:4760-5733 GCF_002168275.2 Theobroma umbraticum | reverse complement strand
ATAAATGGACTTTTCTTACCAATGAATGCTTGTTTCTTCATGTTTCTTAAGGTACACATTCAATTATTGTTTTTTGTAACAAAAAATGTAAAAAAATTTAACTTAAAATCAGTTATGGGATTATAAAACAATTTAAAGCGAGTAATAAGCTTTTTAAAGGAATGAGTGACTATAAATGAACTTTTCTTACCAATGAATACTTTTTCTACACGTTTCTCAAGACATATTCAATTGTAGTCTGTTTTTATAAAATATGCAAAACAATTTAACTTAAAATCAATTAGGAGATTATAAAATCATTTAAAGTGAGTAATAAAGCCTTTGAAGGAATGACTGACTATAAATAGACTTTTCTTGTCAATGAATGACTTTTTCTTCATGTTTCTTGTGATAGACATTCAATTATAGTCTGTTTTAACCAAAAATGTAAAAAAATTCAACTTAAAGTCAGTTGTGAGATTATAAAATCTTTTAAGGCAAGTAATAAGCCTTTTTAAGGAATGGGTGACTATAAATAAACTTTTCTTGCCAATGAATGCCTTGTTATTCATGTTTCTTGAGGTACACATTCAGTTATTATCTGCTTTAAGTAAAAATTTAAAACAATTCAACTTAAAATCTGTTATGAGATTATAAAACTTTTAAAGCATGTAATAACCCTTTTGAAGGAATGGGTGACTATAAATGGACCTTTCTTGCCAATGAATCCCTTTTTCTTCACGTTTTTCAAGGTAAACATTCAATTATAGTCTGTTTTAAATAAAAATGTCAAAAAATTTAGCTTAAAATCAGTAATGAATTTATAAAATCAGTTAAAGTGAGTAATAAGCCTTTTTAAGGAATTGGTGACTATAAATGGACTTTTCTTGCCAATGAATGTTTGTTTCTTTATGTTTCCCTAGGTACACATTCAATTATTATTTGTTGTAACCAAAAATGTAAAACAATTTAACTTAAAATCAGTTATGAGATT
>NW_018401859.1:4591-4729 GCF_002168275.2 Theobroma umbraticum | reverse complement strand
TGACTATAAATGGACTTTTCTTACCAATGAATGCTTTTTTCTATACGTTTCTCAAGACACTTTCAATTGTAATCTGTTTTAATAAAATATGTAACATAATTCAACTTAAAATCAATTAGGAGATTATAAAACCATTTA
>NW_018401859.1:4414-4581 GCF_002168275.2 Theobroma umbraticum | reverse complement strand
TAAGGCTTTTGAAGGAATGGGTGACTATAAACAGACTTTTCTTACCAATGAATGCTTGTTTCTTTACATTTCTCTAGGTACACATTCAATTATTGTTTGTTATAACCAAAAGTGTGAAACAATTCAACGTAAAATCAGTTATGAGATTATAAAACCATTTAAAGCGA
>NW_018401859.1:3297-4404 GCF_002168275.2 Theobroma umbraticum | reverse complement strand
TTTTGAAGGAATAGGTGACTATAAATAGACTTTTCTTACAAATGACTACTTTTTTCTCCATGTTTCCCATGACACATTCAATTGTAGTCTGTTTTAATGAAAAATGTAAAACAATTCAACTTAAAATCAATTAGGAGATTATAAAATCATTCAAGCGAGTAATAAGGCTTTTGAAGAAATGGGTGACTATAAATGGACTTTTCTTGTCAATGAATGCCTTTTTCACCACGTTTCTTGCTGTAGACATTCAATTATAGTCTGTTTTAACCAAAAATATAAAAAAATTCAACTTAAAGTTAGTTATGAGATTATAAAATCTTTTGAAGCAAGTAATAAGCCTTCTTAAGGAATGAGTGACAATAAATAAACTTTTCTTGCCAATGAATGCCTTTTTATTCATGTTTCTTGAGGTAGATATTTAGTTATTATCTGTTTTAACAAAAAATTTAAAACAATTCAACTTAAAATCGGTTATGAGATTATAAAACAATTTAAAGCAAGCAATAAGCCTTTTGAAGGAATGGGTGACTATAAATAGACCTTTCTTGCTAGTGAATCTCTTTTTCTTCATTTTTCTCAAGGAAGACATTGAATTATAGTCTGTTTTAAATATAAATGTTGAAAAATTCAACTTAAAATCAGTAATGAAATTATAAAACCAGTTAAAGTGAGTAATAAGCCTTTTTAAGGAATTGGTGACTATAAATGAGCTTTTCTTGCCAATGAATATTTGTTTCTTTATGTTTCTCTAGGTATACATTCAATTATTGTTTGTTGTAACCAAAAGTGTAAAACAATTAAACTTAAAATCGGTTATGAGATTATAAAACCAGTTAAAGCGAGTAATAAGGCTTTTAAAAGAATGGGTGACTATAAATGGACTTTTGTTATTAATGAATGCCTTTTTCATCACGTTTTTCATAGTAGACATTCAATTATAACCTGTTTTAACTAAAAATGTAAAACAATTGAAGTTAAAGTTGGTTATGAGATTATAAAACCATTTAAAGTAAGTAATAAGCCTTTTTAAGGAATGGGTGACTATAAATAGACTTTCTTGCCAATGAATGCCCTTTTATTCATGTTTCTTGAGGTAGACATTCAATT
>NW_018401859.1:1419-3000 GCF_002168275.2 Theobroma umbraticum | reverse complement strand
TTCAATTATTTTCTCTTTTAAATAAAAATGTAAAATAATTCAACTTAAAATCAGTTACGAGATTATAATATCATTTAAAGCGAGTGATAAGCCTTTTGAAGGAATGAGTGACTATAAATGGGCTTTTCTTGCCAATGAATGCTTTTTTCTTCATGTTTCTCAAGGTACACGTTTAATTGTAGTCTGTTTTAATGAAAAATGTGTAACAATTCAACTTTAAATCAATTGGGATATTATAAAACTTTTTAAAGAGAGTAATAAGGCTTTTGAAAGAATGGGTGACTGTAAATGGACTTTTCTTTCCAAAGAATCTCTTTTTGTTCATATTTCTCAAGATAGACAATCAATTATAGTCTGTTGTAACAAAAAATATAGAAAAATTCAACTTAAAATCAGTAATGGGATTATAAAACCAGTTAAAGCGAGCAATAAACCTTTTTAAGGAATAGATGACTATAAATGGACTTTTATTGCCAATGAATACTTGTTTCTTTATGTTTCTCTAGGTACACATTCAATTATTGTTTGTTGTAACCAAAAGTGTAAAACAATTCATCTTAAAATCAGTTATCAGATTATAAAATCATTTAAAGCGAGTAATAAACCTTTTGAAGGAATAGGTCCCTATAAATGAACTTTTCTTTCCAATGAATGTTTTTTTCTCCATGTTTCCCAAGACACACTCAACTGTTGTCTGTTTGAATGAAAAATGTAAAACAATTCAACTTAAAATCAATTAGGAGATTATAAAACCATTTCAAGTGAATAATAAGGCTTTTGAAAGAATGGGTGACTATAAATAGACTTTTCTTGTCAATGAATGCCTTTTTCTTCACGTTTCTCACAGTAGACATTCAATTATAGTCTGTTTTAACCAAAAATATAAAAAAAATTCAATTTAAAGTTAGTTATGAGATTATAAGACCTTTTAAAGCAAGTAATAAGCCTTCTGAAGGAATGGGTGACAATAAATGGACTTTTCTTGCCAATGAATGCCCTCTTATTCACGTTTCTTGAGGTAAACATTCAATTATTGTCCGTTTTAACCAAAAATTTGAAAAAATTCAACTTAAAATCTGTTATGAGATTATAAAACAAAATAAAGCGAGTAATAAGCCTTTTGAAGGAATGGGTGACTATATATGGACTTTTCTTCCCAATGAATCCCTTTTTCTTCACAATTCTCAAGTTAACTATTCAATTATAGTCTATTTTAAATAAAAAAATAAAAAAATTTAACTTAAAATCAGTTGTAAGATTATAAAACCAGTTAAAACGAGTAATAAGCCTTTTTAAGGAATGGGTGACAATAAATGGACTTTTCTTGCCAATGAATACTTGATTTTTTACATTTCTCTAGGTACACATTCAAGTATTGTTTGTTGTAACCAGAAGTGTAAAACAATTCAACTAAAAATCAGTTACAAGATTATAAAACGATTTAAAGCAAGTAATACACCCTTCGAAGGAATTGGTGACCATAAATAGACTTTTCTTCCCTATGAATGCTTTTTTCTTTACGTTTCCCAAGACACATTCACTTGTAGTTTCTTTTAATGAAAAATGTAAAATAATTCAACT
>NW_018401859.1:964-1184 GCF_002168275.2 Theobroma umbraticum | reverse complement strand
AAAACAATTCAACTTAAAGTTAGTTATAAGATTATATAACCATTTAAAGGAAGTAATAAGCCTTCTTAAGGAATGGGTGACTATAAAGGGACTTTTTTTACCAGTAAATGCCTTTTTATTCATATTTTTTGAGGTAGACATTCAATTATTTTCTATTTTCACCAACAATTTAAAAAAATTTAACTTAAAATCTGTTATGAGATTATAAAACCATTTAAAG
>NW_018401859.1:152-263 GCF_002168275.2 Theobroma umbraticum | reverse complement strand
TTCTCAAGGTACACGTTTAATTGTAGTCTGTTTTAATGAAAAATGTGAAACAATTCAACTTTAAATCAATTGGGATATTATAAAACTTTTTAAAGCGAGTAATAAGGCTTT
>NW_018401859.1:0-142 GCF_002168275.2 Theobroma umbraticum | reverse complement strand
GGTGACTGTAAATGGACTTTTTTTTCCAAAGAATCTCTTTTTGCCCATATTTCTCAAGGTAGACAATCAATTATTGTCTGTTGTAACAAAAAATGTAGAAAAATTCAACTTAAAATCAGTAATGAGATTATAAAACCAGTTA
>NW_018401858.1:1276-1459 GCF_002168275.2 Theobroma umbraticum | reverse complement strand
CAAAAGCCTTATTACTCGCTTTAAATGGTTTTATAATATCAAAATTGATTTTAATTTTAGTTGTTTTTACATTATTGGTTAAAATAGATTATAACTGAATGTTTAGCTCTAGAAATGTGAAGAAAAAGACATTGATTAGGAAGAAAAGTCCATTTATAATCACCCATTCTTTCAAAAGCCTTA
>NW_018401858.1:1096-1266 GCF_002168275.2 Theobroma umbraticum | reverse complement strand
TAAATTGTTTTATAATCTCATTATTGATTTTAAGTTGAATTTTTTTCATTTTTGGTTAAAATAGACTGTAATTGAATGTTTATCTCAAGAAATGTGAGAAAAAAAGTATTCATTAAAAAAAAAGTTCATTTATAGTCACCCATTCCTTCAAAAGCCTTATTACTGCCTTT
>NW_018401858.1:659-788 GCF_002168275.2 Theobroma umbraticum | reverse complement strand
AGTTAAAACAGACTATAATTAAATGTCTACCTCGAGAAACATGAAGAAACAAGCGTTTATTGGCAAGACAAGTCTATTTATAGTCTCCTATTCCTTTAAAAGCCTTATTACTAGCTTTAAATGGTTTTA
>NW_018401858.1:285-493 GCF_002168275.2 Theobroma umbraticum | reverse complement strand
TCGCTCTAAATGGTTTTATAATCTCAAAATTGATTTTAAGTTCAATTGTTTTAACATTATTGGTTCAAATAGATTATAATTGAATGTTTAGCTCTAGAAACGTGAAGAAAAACGCATTCATTGGTAGGAAAAGTTCGTTTATAGTCACCCATTACTTCAAAAGCGATATTACTCGCTTTAAATGGTTTTATAATCTCGTAATTGATTT
>NW_018401858.1:0-113 GCF_002168275.2 Theobroma umbraticum | reverse complement strand
CTTTAAATGGTTTTATCAGCTCATAATTGATTTTAAGTTAAATTATTTTATATTTTTCATTAAAACAAACTATAATTGAATCTTTATCTTGAGAAACAAAAAGAAAAAGGCAT
>NW_018401857.1:991-1099 GCF_002168275.2 Theobroma umbraticum | reverse complement strand
TCATTTCCCATTTTCTCATACATGGGTGGATTGCCCAAGGTCACTTCCTTTTTTTCTATTTTTTTATCACATGTCATGCCATGCAATTCCTTACTTTGTTATTGATGC
>NW_018401857.1:857-981 GCF_002168275.2 Theobroma umbraticum | reverse complement strand
TGGTGGCTTGTGCATGCAGTGTTTCCTTATCCATTCCTTTATCCTTTGGGTAGATTGCCTTGCCTATGCATTGGTTCACATGGTATTCTCTATTGGTCTATTTCATTTGCATTTCATTTCACAT
>NW_018401857.1:755-847 GCF_002168275.2 Theobroma umbraticum | reverse complement strand
GCATTTCATTTTCATTTCCTTTTAACGCCACCTAATCCCCCAATAATATTCCATGCACATTTCCTTTGCCATCCCATGAACCAATAAGGCTT
>NW_018401857.1:213-736 GCF_002168275.2 Theobroma umbraticum | reverse complement strand
GAATCCTATTTAGCCTCCTTTAAACCAATAGGATTTCATGCAACAAAATTTATTTTTTCTTTTTCTTATTAAATCAAATCAAGTGTAAGGCTTACACCTTTTTCTTTAATACCATGGGCTATCTTTGCCAAACAATGGTTTCCTTTGCCATTTCATTTCCATTGGCATTTAACTTGCATCGAACTTGAATTTCGTCTCGCATTCCAAAATAAAAATATATACATCAAATATTCTGTTAACTTAAAATGGTGAAATTTCACATAGGTCCTCTAACTTTTTCTTATTTACCATTTGACCTTTCAAACTTTTCATCCTTTATAATTTGGTACTTCAAAATTTTCCTAAATTGCAAATTAATCCTTCAAATTTTGATAATTACAACTTCACCTTTTAACTTTCCATTATTTGCAATTCCACCTGTCAACATCTTATTCTTTTCAATTAGGTCCTCCCATCATTCCTTTAATTTCAATTCTCCTCTATTTTGCTTCCTTTGCACTTGTTCAAATAAAATGTTCAATTC
>NW_018401857.1:0-203 GCF_002168275.2 Theobroma umbraticum | reverse complement strand
AAGGTGTCACCATAATATTTAAATATATACTTACTCTTTCTCATTTAATATAATGAAGGTACGCAAGCCCCACTCATGCTCTCTTCCTTTAAGATTTTTTTACTTCCTCTCCCCCGCTTAGACAAATTGTACAAATCACAAGTTCTTCGTGTAATATAATCAATTTGACATCTATATTATTTTAATGTTATTTTATCCAAAAC
>NW_018401856.1:3870-4045 GCF_002168275.2 Theobroma umbraticum | reverse complement strand
CTTGTTACTCATTTTAAATGGATTTATAATCTCATAATTGACTTTAAGTTGATTGTTTTTATATTTTTTATTAAAACAGAATATATTGAATGTCTACCTTGAGAAACGTGAAGAAAAAGATATTCATTGATAAGAAAAGTCCATTTATTGTAACTCATGCCTTTAAAAGCCTTAT
>NW_018401856.1:3342-3614 GCF_002168275.2 Theobroma umbraticum | reverse complement strand
TCACTTTAAATGGTTTGATAATTTCATAATTGATTTGAAGTTGAATTGTTTTTACATTTTTTTATCAAAACAGACTATAATTGAATGTCTACCTCAAGAACGTGAAGAAAAAGATATGCATTGACAAGAAAAGTCCATTTATAGTTACTCATGCCTTCGAAAGACTTATTGCTCTCTTTAAATGGTTTATAACCTTACAATTGATTTTAAGTTAATTTTTTTATATTTTCTATTAAAACAGATTATAATTGAAAGTCTACCTTGAGAAACAT
>NW_018401856.1:2991-3122 GCF_002168275.2 Theobroma umbraticum | reverse complement strand
TTTATTAAAACATATTATAATTGAATGTCTACCTTGGGAAACGTGAAGAAAAAGTCATTTATTCTCAAGAAATGTCCATTTATAGTCACTCATACTTTCAAAAGCCTTATTACTCGCTTTAAATGTTTTTA
>NW_018401856.1:2177-2331 GCF_002168275.2 Theobroma umbraticum | reverse complement strand
TTTACAATCTCATAATAGATTTTAAGTTAAATTTTTTTACATTTTTGGTTAAAACATATTATAACTAAATGTCTACCTCGAGAAATGTGAAGAAAAAGCCATTCACCAGCAAGAAAAGTCCATTTATAGTCTCCCATGCCTCTAAAAGCTTTAT
>NW_018401856.1:1704-1841 GCF_002168275.2 Theobroma umbraticum | reverse complement strand
ACAGATAATAATTGAATGTCTACCTCAAGAAATGTGAAGAAAGAGCCATTCATTAGCAAGAAAAGATTATTTATAGTCACCGGCACCTTTAAAAGCCTTATTACTCGCTTTAAATGGTTTTATAATCTCATAACTGA
>NW_018401856.1:1530-1694 GCF_002168275.2 Theobroma umbraticum | reverse complement strand
AATTTTTTTACATTTTTCATTAAAACAGATAGTAATTGAATGTCTACCTTGGAAAACAGAAAAAAAAATTATTCATTGGTAAGAAAAGTCCACTTATAGTCACCCATGTCTTCAAAAGCCTTATTACTCGCTGTAAATAGTTTTACAATCTCATAATAGATTTT
>NW_018401856.1:1287-1374 GCF_002168275.2 Theobroma umbraticum | reverse complement strand
TTATTATTCGCTTTAAATAGTTTTATAATCTCATAAATGATTTTAAGTTGAATTCTTTTACAGTTTTAGTTAGAACAGATAATAATT
>NW_018401856.1:1172-1277 GCF_002168275.2 Theobroma umbraticum | reverse complement strand
TTAAAACAGATAATAATTGAATGTCCACCTTAAGAAACATGAAGAGAAAGTCATTCGTTGGCAAGAAAAGACTATTTATAGTCACCCATATCTTCAAAAGCCTTG
>NW_018401856.1:968-1156 GCF_002168275.2 Theobroma umbraticum | reverse complement strand
GCTTTATGATCTCATAACTGACTTTAAATTGAATTTTTTTTATTTTGGTTAAAACAGATAATAATTGAATGTCTTCCTCGAGAAATGTAAAAAAAGAGCCATTCATTGACAAGAAAAGCCAATTTATAGTCAATCATGCCTTCAAAAGCCTTATTACTTGCTTTAAATGGTTTTATAATTTAGTAATT
>NW_018401856.1:391-587 GCF_002168275.2 Theobroma umbraticum | reverse complement strand
GGGAAACATGAAGGAAAAGCTATTCATCAGCAAGAAAAGCCTATTTATACTCACCCATGCCTTCAAAAGCCTTATTACTTGCTTTAATTGTGTTTATAGTCTTATAATTGATTTTAAGTTGAATAGTTTTATATTTTTAGTTAAAACAGATTGCAGTTGAATGTTTTCCTAAGAAAATGTGAAAAAAAACCCATTC
>NW_018401856.1:164-381 GCF_002168275.2 Theobroma umbraticum | reverse complement strand
AAAGCCTATTTATGCTCATCCATGCCTCCAAAAGCCTTACTACTTGCTTTAATTGCTTTTATAGCCTCATAATTGATTTTAAGTTAAATTTTTTAATATTTTTTATTAAAACAGATTGCAGTTGAATGTTTGCCTAAGGAAACGTGAAGAAATAGCCATTCAGTTGCAAGAAAGCCTATTTATAGTCACCCAAGCCTTTGAAAGCCTTATCACTTGC
>NW_018401856.1:0-154 GCF_002168275.2 Theobroma umbraticum | reverse complement strand
TTTATAATCTCATAGGTGATTTGAAGTTCAATTCTTTTATATTTTTTATTAAAACAGATTATAATTGAATGTTGACCTTAGGAGGCATGAAGAAAAAGCTATTCATTGACAAGAAAAGTCCATTTATACTCACCCATGCCTTCAAAAGCCTTAT
>NW_018401855.1:3040-3257 GCF_002168275.2 Theobroma umbraticum | reverse complement strand
AAAATTCATTCATTGAGAAGAAAAGTCCATTTATAGTCACCCATTCCTTCAAAAGTTATATTAGTCACTCTAAATGGTTTTATAATCTAAGAATTAATTTTAGGTGAAATTTTTTTATATTTTTTATTAAAATAGACTATAATTGATTACCTACCTCAAGAAATGTGTAGAAAAAGCCATTGATTAACAAAAAAAGTCCATTTATAGTCACTCATTC
>NW_018401855.1:2802-3030 GCF_002168275.2 Theobroma umbraticum | reverse complement strand
CTTATTACTCGCTTTAAATGGTTTTACAATGTAATAACTGATTTTAAGTGAATTGTTTTTACATTTTTCATTAAAATAGACTATAATTGATTGCTTGCCTTAGAAAACATTAAAAAAATCATTCATTGGCAAGAAAAGTCTATTTATATTGACCCATTCCTTCAAAAGATTTAGTACTTGCTTTAAATGATTTTATAATCTCATAATTAATTTTAAGTTGAATTTTTT
>NW_018401855.1:2620-2791 GCF_002168275.2 Theobroma umbraticum | reverse complement strand
TTAAAACAGACTATAATTGAATGTCGACCTCAAGAAACGTAAAGAAAAAGAGATTCATTAGCAAGTAAAGTTTAGTTATAGTCACTAATTCTTTCAAAAGCCTTATTACTCACTTGTAATGGTTTAATAATCTCATAATTGATTTTAAGTTGAATTGTTTTACATTTTTGG
>NW_018401855.1:2311-2501 GCF_002168275.2 Theobroma umbraticum | reverse complement strand
TAAATGATTTTATAATCTCATAATTGATTTTAAGTTGATTTTTTTTACATTTTCAGTTAAAACAGACTATAATTGAATGTCTACCTCAATAAACATGAAGAAAAAGGGATTCATTGGTAAGAAGTCCACTTATAGTTACCCATTTCTTCAAAAGCTTTAGTACTCGCTTTAAATGGTTTTATAATCTCAT
>NW_018401855.1:2201-2301 GCF_002168275.2 Theobroma umbraticum | reverse complement strand
AAGTTGAATTGTTTTACATTTTTAGCTAAAACAGGCAATAACTGAATGTCTACCTTGAGAAACATGAAAAAAAATTATTCATTGGCAAGAAAAGTCCATT
>NW_018401855.1:2016-2191 GCF_002168275.2 Theobroma umbraticum | reverse complement strand
CATTCCTTCAAAAGCTTTATTACTCGCATTAAATGGTTTTATAATCTAATAATTGATTTTAAGTGAAATTGTTTAACATTTTTCATTAAAATAGACTATAATTGATTTCCTACCTCAAGAAACATAAAGAAAAAGACATTCATTAGCAAAAGAAGACCATTTATAGTCACCCATT
>NW_018401855.1:1551-1821 GCF_002168275.2 Theobroma umbraticum | reverse complement strand
CATTGGCAAGAAAAGTCTATTTATAGTCACCAATTCCTTCAAAAGCCTTATTACGTGCTTTAAATGATTTTATAATCTCATAATTGATTCTAAGTTGAATTTTTTTATAGTTTTAGTTAAAATAGACTATAATTGAAGGTCTACCTTAAGAAATGTGAATAAAAAGGGATTTATTGGCAAGAAAAGTCTATTTATAGTCATTCATTCTTTCAAAAGCCTTAGTACTCATTTTAAAAGGGTTTATAATCTCATAATTGATTTTTAGTTGAT
>NW_018401855.1:1128-1280 GCF_002168275.2 Theobroma umbraticum | reverse complement strand
TAAATAATTTTATAATCTAATAATTGATTTTAAGTTGAATTTTTTTACATTTTTCCTTAAAACAAACTAAAATTGAATGTCTACCTCAAGAAATGTGAAAAAAAAACACATTCATTGACAAGAAAAGTCCATTATAGTCACCCATTCCTTTA
>NW_018401855.1:754-1118 GCF_002168275.2 Theobroma umbraticum | reverse complement strand
TACTCACTTTAAATGGTTTTATAATATCAAAATGGATTTTAAGTTCAATTTTTTTTTTACTTTTTTAGTTAAAACAGTTTATAATTGAATGTTTACATTGAGAAACATGAAGAAAAATGTATTCATTGGCAATAAAAGTTCATTTATAGTCACCTATTCTTTTAAAAGTCGTATTACTTGCTTTAAATGGTCTTATAATCTAATAATTGATTTGAAGTTAAATTTTTTTATATTTTTAGTTAAAATGATTATAATTGAATGTTTACCTTGAGAAACGTGAAGAAAAAAGCATTCATTGATAAGAAAAATCTATTTATAGTCACCAATTTCTTCAAAAGCTTTATTACTCGCTTTAAATGGATTT
>NW_018401855.1:654-744 GCF_002168275.2 Theobroma umbraticum | reverse complement strand
AATTAATTTTAGGTTGAATTTTTTGTATTTTTGGTTAAAACAGACTACAATTAATTGCCTACCCTAGGAAACATGAAGAAAAAAGTATTC
>NW_018401855.1:537-644 GCF_002168275.2 Theobroma umbraticum | reverse complement strand
AAAGTCCATTTATAGTCACCCATTTCTTCAAAAGTCTTATTACTCATTTTAAATAGTTTTGTAATCACATAATTGATTTTAAGTTGAATTTTTATATATTTTTCATT
>NW_018401855.1:0-249 GCF_002168275.2 Theobroma umbraticum | reverse complement strand
AAAAGGCTTATTACTCGCTTTAAAAGATTTTATAATCTCATAATTGATTTTAAGCTGAATATTTTTAGAATTTTGATTAAAACAGAGTATAATCGAATGTCTACATTTAGAAACATGAAGAAAAATGCATTCATTGGTAAGATAAGTCCATTATAGTCAACAATTCTTTCAAAAGCCTCATTACTCGCTTTAAATGATTTTATAATCTAATAATTGATGTTAAGCTGAATTTTTTACATTTTTGATTAA
>NW_018401854.1:2983-3134 GCF_002168275.2 Theobroma umbraticum | reverse complement strand
TAAAATCAATTATGAGATTATAAAACTATTTAAAGCGAGTAATAAGCCTTTTACTAGAATAGGCTTTTCTTGTCAATCAATGGTTTTTTTTGCACGTTTCTCGAGATTGATATTCAATTATTGTCTATTTTAAAGAAAAGTGTAAAAAAAT
>NW_018401854.1:2897-2973 GCF_002168275.2 Theobroma umbraticum | reverse complement strand
ATCAATTATGAGATTATAAAATCATTTAAACGAGTAATAAGGCTTCTGAAAGAATGGGTGACTAAAAATGGATTTT
>NW_018401854.1:2776-2887 GCF_002168275.2 Theobroma umbraticum | reverse complement strand
GAATGGCTTTTTCTATACCTTTCGTGAGGCTGACTTTCAGTTATAGTCTGTTTTAATAAAAATTGTAAAAAATTTCAACTTAAAATCAATTATGAGATTATAAAACCATTT
>NW_018401854.1:2584-2743 GCF_002168275.2 Theobroma umbraticum | reverse complement strand
GGCTATAAATGGACTTTTCTTCTTAATGAAAAGGCTTTTTCTACACGTTTCCCAAGGCAGGTGTTTAATTATAGTTTGTTTTAACAAAAAATATAAAAAAAATTGAACTTTAAATCCATTATGAGATTATAAAACCATTAAAAGCGGGTAACAAGCCTT
>NW_018401854.1:2088-2446 GCF_002168275.2 Theobroma umbraticum | reverse complement strand
AATCAATTATAAGATTATAAAACTATTTAAAGTGAGTATTGAAGGAATGGTGACTCTAAATTGACTTTTCTTGCTAATGAATGTTTGTTTCTTCACGTTTCTCGAGGTAGACATTCAATTATAATATGTTTTAATTAAAAGTATAAAAAAATCAACTTAAAATCAATTATGAGATTATAAAATCATTAAAAGCGAGTAATAAGCGTTTTGAAGGAATGAGTGACTATAGATTGACTTTTCTTCTCAATAAATGGCTTTTTTACATGTTTCTCAAGGAAAACAATCAATTATAGTCTATTTTAACAAAAAATGTAAAAAATTCAGCTTAAAATCAATTATGAGATTATAAAACTATTTA
>NW_018401854.1:1465-1791 GCF_002168275.2 Theobroma umbraticum | reverse complement strand
AGTAATAAGCCTTTTGAAGGATTGGGTGACTATAAATGGACTTTTCCTCTCAATCAATGGCTTTTTCTGCACGTTTCTCTAGTTAGACATTCAATTATTATCAATTTTAAAGAAAAATGTTAAAAAATTCAACTTAAAATCAACTAAAAGATTATAAAATCAGTTAAACCGAGTAATAAGGCTTTCGAATGAATGAGTGACTAAAATGGATTTTTCTTCTCAATGAATGACTTTTTCTACACTTTTCCTGAGGCAAGCTTTCAATTATAGTTTGTTTTAAAGAAAAATATAAAAAAATTCAACTTAAATCAATTATGAGATTATAA
>NW_018401854.1:1277-1439 GCF_002168275.2 Theobroma umbraticum | reverse complement strand
TTTGAAAGAATGAGTGACTATAAATGGACTTTTCTTCCCAATGAATGACTTTTTTTGCACATTTCCTGAGGCAGACAATCAATTATAGTCTGTTTTAACAAAAAATTAAAAAAAATTCAACGTAAAATTAATTATGAGATTATAAAACTATTTAAAGCGAGT
>NW_018401854.1:787-899 GCF_002168275.2 Theobroma umbraticum | reverse complement strand
GACTCTAAATGGACTTTTCTTGCCAATGAATGCTTGTTTCTTCACGTTTCTTGATATAGACATTCAATTATAGTATGTGTTAATCAAAAATGTAAAAAATTCAACTTAAAAT
>NW_018401854.1:291-494 GCF_002168275.2 Theobroma umbraticum | reverse complement strand
AAATATAAAAAAATTCAACTTAAAATCAATTATGAGATTATAAGACCATTTAAAACGGGTAATAAAGCTTTTGAAAGAATGAATAACTATAAATGGACTTTTCTTTCCAATGAATGACTTTTTCTGCATTTTTCCTAAGGCAAACAATCAATTATAGTCTGTTTTAATAAAAAATTAAAAAAAATTCAACGTAAAATCAATTA
>NW_018401854.1:111-223 GCF_002168275.2 Theobroma umbraticum | reverse complement strand
TTTGAAGAAATGGGTGACTATAAATGGACTTTTCTTCTCAATGAATGGTTTTTTTTGCACCTTTATCGAGGTAGACATTTAATTATAGTCTGTTTTAATAAAAAATATAAAA
>NW_018401854.1:0-101 GCF_002168275.2 Theobroma umbraticum | reverse complement strand
TAAAATTAATTATGAGATTATAAAACCATTTAAACCGAGTAGTAAGGCTTTTGAAGGAATGGATGACTCTAAATGGACTTTTCTTGTCAATGAATGCTTGT
>NW_018401853.1:864-2539 GCF_002168275.2 Theobroma umbraticum | reverse complement strand
TGGATGACTATAAATGGACTTTTCTTCTCAATGAATGGCTTTTTCTACATGTTTTCTTAGGTAGGCATTCAATTATAGTCAGTTTAAGTGAAAAATGTAAAAGAATTCAACTTAAAATCAATTATGAGATTATGAAACCATTTAAAGCAAGTAATAAGGCTTTTGAACGAATAAGAGACCATAAATGAACTTTTCTTACCATGGAATGCTTTTTTCGTCATATTTCTCAAGGCAAACATTCAATTATAGTCTGTTTTAACCAAAACTATAAAAACATGCAACTTAAAATCGATTATGAGATTATAAAACCATTTAAAACGAGTAATAAAGCTTTTGAAGGAATGGGAGACTATAAATAGACTTTTCTTGCCAATGAATGCTTTTTTCTTCATATTTCTCAAGGTAAGCATTCAATTATAGTCTGTTTTAACCAAAAATGTAAAAAACTTCAACTTAAAATCAATTATAACATTATAAAGCCATTTAAAGTGAGTAATAAGGCTTTTGAAAGAATGGATGACTATAAATGGACTTTTCTTTTCAATGAATGGCTTTTTCTCCATGTTTTTCAAGGAAAACATTCAATTATAACCTATTTTAACCAAAAATGTAAAACAAATTAGACTTAAAATCAATTTTGAGATTATAAAACCATTAAAAGTGAGTAATAACACTTTTGAAGGAATGGGAGACTATAAATGGACTCTTCTTGCTAATGAAAACTTTTTTCTTCATATTTCTCGAGGCAAACATTCAATTATAGTCTATTTGAACTAAAAGTGTAAAAAAAAAATTCAACTTAAAATCAATTATGATATTATAAAATCATTTAAAGGGAGAAATTAGGTCTTTGAAGGAATGGGTGACTATAAATGTAATTTTCCTTGCAATGAATGGCCTTTTTTATATGTTTCTCGAGACATACATTCAATTATAGTCTATTTTAGCTAAAAATATTAAAAAATTTAACTTAGAATCAATTCTGAGATTATAAAACCATTTAAAATAAATAATAAGGCTTCTGAAGGAATTGGTGACTATAAATGGATTTTTCTTGCCAATGAATACCTTTTTCTTCATGTTTCTCGATGTACACATTCAATTATAATCTATTTTAACCAATAATACAAAACAAATTGAACCTAAAATCTATTATAAATTATAAAACCATTTAAAGCGAGTAATAAGGCTTTTGATGGAATGAGAGACTATAAATGGACTTTTCTTGCCAATCAATACTTTTTTGTTCATGTTTCATGAGATAGACATTCAATTATACTTTGTTTTAACCAAAAGTGTAAAAAAATTCAACTCAAAATCAATTATGAGATTGTAAAACCATTTAAAGCGAGTAATAAGGCTTTGGATGGAATGGATGGCTATAAATGGACATTTCTTGCCAATGAATTTCTTTTTCTTTATGTTTCTTGAGGTAGACATTTAATTATAATTTGTTTTAACCAATAATGTAAAAAATATTAAACCTAAAATCAATTATGAGATTATAAAACTATTTAAAGCAAGTAATAAGGCTTTTGAAAGGAATGGGGGACTATAAATGTACTTTTCCTTTCAATGAATATGTTTTCCTACATGTTTCCTGAGGCATGCATTCAATTATAGTTTATTTTAACCAAAAATGTAAAAAACTTCAACTTAAAATCAATTATGGGAT
>NW_018401853.1:699-854 GCF_002168275.2 Theobroma umbraticum | reverse complement strand
TTTAAAGTGAGTAATAAGGCTTTTCAAAGAATGGGTGACTATAAATGGTCTTTTTTTCTCAATGAATGGCTTTTACGCCATGTTTCTTAAGGCAGATATTCAATTATAACCTGTTTTAACCAAAAATGTAAAACAAATTGAACTTAAAATCAATT
>NW_018401853.1:528-689 GCF_002168275.2 Theobroma umbraticum | reverse complement strand
AAAGCCATTTAAAGTGAGTAACAAGGCTTTTGAAGGAATGAGAGAGTATAAATGGGCTTTTCTTGCCAATGAATGCTTTTTTCTTTATATTTCTTAAGGCAGACATTCAATTATAGTCTGTTTTAACCAAAAGTGTAAAAAAAATTCAACTTAAAATCAAT
>NW_018401853.1:323-518 GCF_002168275.2 Theobroma umbraticum | reverse complement strand
TAAAACCATTTAAAGCGAGTAATAACGCCTTTGAAGGAACGGGTGACTATAAATATACTTTTCCTTTCAATGAATGGCTTTTTTTACATGTTTTTTGAGGCATACATTCAATTATAGTCTATTTTAACCAAAAATGTAAAAAAACTCAACTCAAAATGAATTATGAGCTTATAAAACCATTTAAAGCGAGTAATA
>NW_018401853.1:179-313 GCF_002168275.2 Theobroma umbraticum | reverse complement strand
AGGAATTGGTGACTATAAATGGACTTTCCTTGCTAATGAATACCTTTTTGTTCATGTTTCCTGAGATAGAAATTCAATTATACTCTATTTTAACCAAAAATGTAAACAAAATTGAACTTAAAATCAATTTTGAG
>NW_018401853.1:0-169 GCF_002168275.2 Theobroma umbraticum | reverse complement strand
CATTTAAAGTGAGTAATAAGGCTTCTGAAGGAATGGGTGACTATAAACAGATTTTTCTTGTCAATGAATACCTTTTTCTAAATGTTTCTCAAGGCAGACATTCAATTATAATCTCTTTTAACCAATAATGCAAAAAAAATTGAACCTAAAATCAATTATGAGATTATAA
>NW_018401852.1:2953-3113 GCF_002168275.2 Theobroma umbraticum | reverse complement strand
TTAAAAGCGGGTAATAAGCCTTTTGAAGGAATGAGTGACTATAAATAAACTTTTTTTCTCAATGAATGACTTTTTTTGCACGTTTCTCAAGGTAGACATTCAATTATAGTTTGTTTTAACAAAAAATGTAAAAACATTGAACTTAAAATCAATTATGAGA
>NW_018401852.1:2600-2702 GCF_002168275.2 Theobroma umbraticum | reverse complement strand
CTTTTTGAAGAAATGAGTGACTCTAAATGGACTTTTCTTGTCAATGAATGCTTGGTTTTTTATGTTTTTCGAGGTAGATATTCAATTCTAGTATGTTTTAAT
>NW_018401852.1:2482-2590 GCF_002168275.2 Theobroma umbraticum | reverse complement strand
AAAAAAATTCAACTTAAAATCAATTACGAGATTAGAAAATCTTGTAAAGCGAGCAATAAGCCTTTTGAAGGAATGGGTGACTCTAAATGAACTTTTCTTCTCAATGAA
>NW_018401852.1:2020-2232 GCF_002168275.2 Theobroma umbraticum | reverse complement strand
TGTTTTAAAGAAAAATGTAAAACAATTCAACTTAAAATCAATTATGAGACTATAAAATCATCTAAACCGAGTAATAAGGCTTTTGAAAGAATTAGTCACTAAAAATGGAGTTTTCTTCTTAATGAATAGCTTTTTCTACACCTTTCCTGAGGCAGGCTTTTAATTATAGTCTGTTTTAATGAAAATATAAAAAAATTCAACTTAAAATCAAT
>NW_018401852.1:1848-1999 GCF_002168275.2 Theobroma umbraticum | reverse complement strand
AAAGCGGGTAATAAGACTTTTGAAGGAATGAGTGACTATAAATGGAATTTTTTTTGTTAATGAATAGCTTTTTCTGCATGTTTTCCAAGGTAGATAATCACTTATAGTCTGTTTTAATACAAAATGTAAAATAATTCAACTTAAAATCAAT
>NW_018401852.1:1687-1838 GCF_002168275.2 Theobroma umbraticum | reverse complement strand
TAAAATTGTTTAAAGCGAGTAATAAGCTTTTAGAAGGAATGGGTGACTTTAAATGGACCTTTCTTGTCAATGAAATCTTGTTTCTTCACGTGTCTCAAGGTAGACATTCAATTATAGCATGTTTTAATCAAAAATATAAAAAAATTCAACT
>NW_018401852.1:1513-1672 GCF_002168275.2 Theobroma umbraticum | reverse complement strand
GATTATAAAACAATTTAAAACGAGTAATAAGCCTTTTGAAAGAATGGGTGACTATAAATGGTCTCTTTTTCTTAATGAATGGCTTTTTTTACACATTTCTCGAGCTAAACATTCAGTTACAGTCTATTTTAATAAAAAAAAGTAAAAAAATTCAACTTA
>NW_018401852.1:971-1110 GCF_002168275.2 Theobroma umbraticum | reverse complement strand
ATGTAAAAAAATTCAACTTAAAATTGATTATGAGATTATAAAACTATTTAAAGCAGGTAATAAGACTTTTGAAAGAATTAGTGACTATAAATTGACCTTTTTTCTCAGTGAATGGCTTTTTTTGCGTGTTTCCCTAGTC
>NW_018401852.1:661-839 GCF_002168275.2 Theobroma umbraticum | reverse complement strand
TGACTCTAAATAGACTTTTCTTGTGAATGAATGTTTGTTTCTTAACGTTTCTCGAGGTAGACATTCAATTATATCATGTTTTAATAAAAAATGTAAAAAGACTCAACTTAAAATCAATTATGATATTATAAAACCATTTAAAGCAAGTAATAAGCCTTTTGAAGGAATGGGTGACTCT
>NW_018401852.1:0-125 GCF_002168275.2 Theobroma umbraticum | reverse complement strand
AAATTCAACTTAAAATCAATTATGAGATTATAAAACTATTTAAAGAGAGTAATAGGCCTTTTGAAGGAATGAGTGACTATAAATGGACTTTTCTTCACAATCAATAGCTTTTTCTACACCTTTCC
>NW_018401851.1:1521-1620 GCF_002168275.2 Theobroma umbraticum | reverse complement strand
TTGTCCGTCAAAGGTTGGTACGTTCCTTTATACACACGACACGTTGCATTCATATATAAACCTTCTACCAGGGCTTTGTTCTTTATTAGGAGGGAGTTT
>NW_018401851.1:1248-1511 GCF_002168275.2 Theobroma umbraticum | reverse complement strand
CTCTCGTGAGGTGATAACCTCCGCATGGGCTAGTGAACACTACCACTCAAATTGAACCTAGGGTATTTGAAGCTTGTAATGGGTGAGAACTGGGGTACCTTATTAGTCCTTATAGACGACAGTGAGGAACAATTTGGGAACCTTTAGCTTCGTTCAAAACCAAACTCAGCATGTAGAGTGACGTAAGTGTCCTTTCCCATAGGTAGAGCCTTACCGAGCTTGTCATGAAGGGTACACCCTAATTTAGGACACTTGAAGGAACA
>NW_018401851.1:727-1103 GCF_002168275.2 Theobroma umbraticum | reverse complement strand
ACAAATAAAACAAAAACAAAAAATTTCTTTACTTTTCCATCTTAAAAAAAAAAAACAAACAAGAGTTTTGATGTTCTGTTTTTTTTAGAATATTTTTCTCCCTAATTTTTTTTTTGAGAATAGCTGTCTCTATTTCCTCCTAAAAATAAAAAGGATAAACATGAAAAAAGAGGGAGGATTTTCTTTCTTTCTTTTTATGAAAAAAAACAAAAAAATATAAAGAAAAGAAAAAAAAAAGAGAGATATTTCCTTCGAGTGAGGTCTTCTCAAAAAAACAAAAAAAGAAAAAGGTCTTCAATTCCTTTTGATCTTACAAAAATAAATGAGGAAGGTAAAAAGGGAAAATGTTACCTCTTGCGAAAAAAAGAGAAAGTGA
>NW_018401851.1:594-717 GCF_002168275.2 Theobroma umbraticum | reverse complement strand
AGGCAACAAGAAAAGAGAACATAAAAAGGTTTTATATTTTTTCCATTTTCTTCAAAAACCACAGAAAGAAAGGAGTTCTAGTTTTAAATAAAATTTTCTACTATATGTGATTTTCAATAATTT
>NW_018401851.1:414-584 GCF_002168275.2 Theobroma umbraticum | reverse complement strand
TTCACTTCATTTCATCCATGCATCAAGGCATCATAGCATTTCATGCGTACATGCAAATATCATATTTTCCTACAGTGTTGTTAGCTTTGTAAGAAAAAGAACAAATCCATTTTTTTTCAAAAATTTTTAGTAAAATTTTGATTTTTTTTCTTTCTTATTTTGTTTTGGGT
>NW_018401851.1:120-404 GCF_002168275.2 Theobroma umbraticum | reverse complement strand
GAATGATATGGAACATCAATTGAAAGTGAGGATAAGTGCATTGGAACACAATCAAGAAGAATTTGGACGTGACCTTCAAGAGATGAAAGGACAGATAGCCAAATTGATGAAAGTGGTGGAACGTTTCAATAAAGCCAAAGGAAAGCATCCTCAAGAATCCCCATCGCTTTAAATTGAACCACACCAGAAGCAAGCATTGAATAAAAATAAATTTGTCCTTGATCAACCCAACACATTGCTCAGTGGCTCAAGTAAGGATCAAGGTCTAGAAAAAGTTGTAAAAG
>NW_018401851.1:0-110 GCF_002168275.2 Theobroma umbraticum | reverse complement strand
GTTGAATACTCAAATGATTGAGTTGAAAAGTTTCATAACCAAGCTCATCTCCGGATGCTACACAACCCCCGAACAATGGGTTGCAACCAAAGGAATATTCTCAACCTACC
>NW_018401850.1:982-1109 GCF_002168275.2 Theobroma umbraticum | reverse complement strand
AACCAAAGGAGGAAGTGTAACTAGATTAGTGGCGAAGTAATATCCCACCATTGTCAGGTGAGTAAGGGGTGCTTATTTTAAAATCTCCATACTATATATTGATGTACATTAATAAACGTTGTTGATT
>NW_018401850.1:330-498 GCF_002168275.2 Theobroma umbraticum | reverse complement strand
GAAAGGATATCGAACTTTGTTTTTAAATGGTTTAAAGGAAAAGTCTTGGAAAACATGATTTAGTTTTGCAAAATGGTTTTTGCAAACCGAGAGCGTCGAGAGTAAGCCAAATGTCACATTAGGATAGTGTGACCCTTAGGCATAGGTGAGCTCTAGCTAGAGAACCTT
>NW_018401850.1:130-320 GCF_002168275.2 Theobroma umbraticum | reverse complement strand
ATGGGCTGTTAGACATGGTTGGGGTCATAGTTTGTGACTGTACGTGGCAAAGCCACAAGTTGATATACACAGTTATGACCGTTTGATTTCTCCGATGTTGACCAAAATTACCGATACTGCCATGGTTATGGGAATCCATTGGAGTTGAGCTCTCGGATGTTATTACATGGAAGTGGGTACATGTGTTGGT
>NW_018401850.1:0-120 GCF_002168275.2 Theobroma umbraticum | reverse complement strand
ACCTACTCGAGACCCTTGAGAGTTTTTAGAGATACCCTTTTGCATGTTGGAAAGTTAAAGTTTTTTCGTAGCTCCATCTCTATTTGATTAATAGCTTTCAGCGCTCCATCTCTACATGTT
>NW_018401849.1:1823-1979 GCF_002168275.2 Theobroma umbraticum | reverse complement strand
TCAAAAGCCTTATTACTCACTTTAAATGGTTTTATAGTCTAATAATTGATTTTACGTTGAATATTTTTACATTTTCAGTAAAACAGACTATAATTGAAAGCTTGCCTCAAGAAACATGTAGAAAAGCCATTCATTGAGAAGAAAAGTCCAATTATA
>NW_018401849.1:1252-1474 GCF_002168275.2 Theobroma umbraticum | reverse complement strand
AGTCTCTTACTCTTTCAAAAGTGTTATTACTTGCTTTAAATAATTTTATAATCTTATAATTGAATTTAAGTTGAATTTGTTTTTACATTTTTGGTTAAACAAACTATAATTAAATATCTACTTGAGAAACAAGAACAAAAAAGCATTCATTGGCAAGAAAAGTCCATTTTATAGTCACCCATTTCTTCAAAAGATTTATTACTCGCTTTAAATGGTTTTATA
>NW_018401849.1:1005-1222 GCF_002168275.2 Theobroma umbraticum | reverse complement strand
TTTACATTTTTTGTTAAAACAGACTATAATTAAATATCTACCTTGAGAAACATGTAGAAAAAGGCATCCATTGAGAAGAAAAGTCTACTTATAGTCACTCATTCTTTCCAAAGCCTTATTACTCGCTTTAAATCGTTTTATAATCTAATAATTGATTTTAATTAATTTTTTTTTACATTATTGGTTAAAACAGATTTTAATTGAATGTCTACCTTAA
>NW_018401849.1:693-840 GCF_002168275.2 Theobroma umbraticum | reverse complement strand
TTGATTTTAAGTTGAATTTTTTTACATTTTTCATTAAAATAGACTATAACTGAAAGCTTGCCTCAAGAAATATGTAGAAAAAGCCATTCATTGAGAAAAAAAATTTATTTATAGTTACCCATTCCTTAAAAATCCTTATTACTCACT
>NW_018401849.1:549-683 GCF_002168275.2 Theobroma umbraticum | reverse complement strand
TTATAATCTCATAATTGATTTTAAGTTGATTTTTTTGCATTTTTAGTTAAAACAGACTATAATTGAATGTTTATCTCGATAAAAGTAAAGAAAAAGGCATTCATTGGTAAAAAAAGTCTATTTATAGTCACCCA
>NW_018401849.1:149-306 GCF_002168275.2 Theobroma umbraticum | reverse complement strand
TTTTGGTTAAAACAAACTACAATTAAATGTCTACCTCAAGAAACATGAACAAAAAAGCATTCATTGGTAAGAAAAGCCCATTTATAGTCTCTTACTCTTTCAAAAGTGTAATTACTTGCTGTAAATGATTTTATAATCTTATAATTGATTTTAAGTT
>NW_018401849.1:0-139 GCF_002168275.2 Theobroma umbraticum | reverse complement strand
TTACATTTTTGGTTAAAACAAACTATAATTAAATATATACTTGAGAAACAAGAACAAAAAAGCATTCATTGGCAAGAAAAGTCCATTATAGTCACCCATTTCTTCAAAAGATTTATTACTCGCTTTAAATGGTTTTATA
>NW_018401848.1:2414-2519 GCF_002168275.2 Theobroma umbraticum | reverse complement strand
TTTAGTTAAAACAGATTATAATTGAATGTTTGCCTTAAGAAATGTAAAGAAAAAAGAATTCATTGGCATGAAAAGTATATTTATAGTCACCCATTCCTTCAAAAG
>NW_018401848.1:2236-2404 GCF_002168275.2 Theobroma umbraticum | reverse complement strand
TGCTTTAAATTGTTTTATATTCTCATAATTGATTTTAAGTTGATTTTTTTTGCATTTTCGGTTAAAATAAACTATAATTGAATGTCTACCTCATGAAACGTAAAGAAAAAAGCAGTGATTGGCAAGAAAAGTCTATTTATAGTCACCCATTCTTTCAAAAGCCTTATT
>NW_018401848.1:1905-2226 GCF_002168275.2 Theobroma umbraticum | reverse complement strand
AATAGTTTTAGAATCTCGTAATTATTTTTAAGCTGAAATTTTTTATATTTAACATTAAAACAGACTATAATTGAAAGTTTGCCTTACAAAATGTGAAGAAACAAGCATTCATTAACACGAAAAGTTCATTTATAGTCTCCTATTCTTTCGAAAGCCTTATTATATGATTTAAATAGTTTTATAATCTCAAAATTGATTTTAAGCTTAATTTGCTTTACATTATTGGTTCAAATAGATTATAATTAAATGTCTACCTCGAGAAACATGAAGAAAAATACATTCATTGCCAACAAAAGTTCATTATAGTCACTCATTCCTTCA
>NW_018401848.1:1684-1895 GCF_002168275.2 Theobroma umbraticum | reverse complement strand
TACTCACTTTAAATGATTTTATAATCTCAAAATTGATTTTAAGTTTAATTTTCCTTACATTTTTTGCTAAAACAGATTATAATTGAATATTTACCTTGAGAAATGTGAAGAAAAAGACATTCATTAGCAATAAAAGTCTATATATAATCTCCTATTTCTTCAAAAGCCTTATTACTTGCCTTAAATGGTTTTATAATCTCATAATTGATTT
>NW_018401848.1:1179-1335 GCF_002168275.2 Theobroma umbraticum | reverse complement strand
TAATCTCATAATTGATTTTAAGTTGAATTTTTTTACATTTTTGATTTAAACAGACTATAATTGAATGTCTAACTCAAGAAACGTGAAGAAAAAGACATTCATTGGATGAAAAGTCCATTTATAGTCACCCATTCCTTCAAAAGACTTATTACTCGC
>NW_018401848.1:885-1169 GCF_002168275.2 Theobroma umbraticum | reverse complement strand
TTTTATATTTTTAGTTAAAACAAACTATAATTGAATGTCTACATCAAGAAACGCGAAGAAACAAGCATTCATTGGCAAGAAAAGTTTATTTATAGTCTTCTATTCCTTCAAAAGTCTTATTAGTCGCTTTAAATGGTTGTATAATCTCAAAAATGATTTTAGGTTTAATTTTTTTTATATTATCAGTTAAAATAGATTATAATTGAATGTCTGGCTTGAGAAATGTGAAGAGAAAGACATTCATTAGCAAGAAAAGTCTATTTATAGTCACCCATTCCTTTAAA
>NW_018401848.1:674-875 GCF_002168275.2 Theobroma umbraticum | reverse complement strand
CTCGCTTTAAATGGTTTTATAATCTCATAATTGATTTTAAGGTAAATATTTTTGCATTTTTCATTAGAATAGACTATAATTGAACATCTACCTTGAGAAACGTGAAGAAAAAGGCATTCAGTAGCAAAAAAAGTCCATTATAGTCACCCATCCCTTCAAAAAGCTTATTACTCTCTTTAAATAGTTTTATAATCTCATAAT
>NW_018401848.1:600-664 GCF_002168275.2 Theobroma umbraticum | reverse complement strand
TTGAATTTTTTTACATTTTTGATTAAAAAAAACTATAATTAAATATCTACCTCAAGAAACATAA
>NW_018401848.1:520-590 GCF_002168275.2 Theobroma umbraticum | reverse complement strand
ATTCATTGGCAAGAAAAGTCCATTCATAGTCTCATGTTCCTTCAAAAGCCTTATTACTCACTTTAAATGA
>NW_018401848.1:331-510 GCF_002168275.2 Theobroma umbraticum | reverse complement strand
TCATAATTGATTTTAAGTTGAATTTTTTTATATTTTCAGTGAAAACATATTATAATTGAATGCTTACCTCGAGAAACGTAAAGAAAAATGTATTCATTGGCAAGAAAAGTTCATTTATAGTCTCCTATTCTTTCAGAAGCCTTATTACTTGCTTTAAATGGTTTTATAATCTCATAATT
>NW_018401848.1:158-321 GCF_002168275.2 Theobroma umbraticum | reverse complement strand
TGAATTTTTTTATATTTTTGGTTGAAACAGACTATAATTGAATGTTTGCCTTGAGAAACGTAAAGAAATATATATTCATTGGCAAAAGAAGTCCATTTATAGTCTCCTATTCCATCAAAACCTTATTACTCGCTTTAAATGATTTTATAATCTCATAATTAAT
>NW_018401848.1:0-148 GCF_002168275.2 Theobroma umbraticum | reverse complement strand
ATTTTTTTACATTTTTTGTTAAAACAGATTATAATTGAATGTCTAGCCTGAGAAACATGAAGAACAATGCATTCATTGGTAAGTAAAGTCAACATATAGTCACCCATTCCTTCAAAAGGTTTATTACTCGCTTTAAATGATTTTATAA
>NW_018401847.1:1390-1503 GCF_002168275.2 Theobroma umbraticum | reverse complement strand
ATAAATGGACTTTTCTTGTTAATGAATGCTTTTGTCTTCATGTTTCTCAAGATAGACTGTCAATTATTGTCTATTTTAATTAAAAATGTAAAAAAATTGAAGTTAAAATCAAT
>NW_018401847.1:1088-1236 GCF_002168275.2 Theobroma umbraticum | reverse complement strand
TGAAGGAATGAGAGGCTATAAATAGACTTTTCTCACCAACGAATGCTTTTTTCTGCACTCTTCTCAAGGCAGACATTCAATTATAGCCAGTTCTAATAAAAATCTAAAAAAATTGCACTTAAAATTAATTATGAGATTATAAAACCAT
>NW_018401847.1:718-916 GCF_002168275.2 Theobroma umbraticum | reverse complement strand
TTTCTCGAGATAGACAGTCAATTATTGTCTATTTTAAATAAAAATGTA
This sequence comes from Theobroma umbraticum, assembly GCF_002168275.2. Lineage (NCBI taxonomy): Eukaryota > Viridiplantae > Streptophyta > Magnoliopsida > Malvales > Malvaceae > Theobroma > Theobroma umbraticum. Next base: position 868 of record NW_018401847.1, on the reverse strand, counting down.
AACATATTCAACTTAAAATAAATTATTAGATAATAAAACCATTTATAGCGAGGAATAAGGCTTTTGAAGGAATGAGAAGCTATAAATAGACTTTTTTCACCAATGAATGCTTTTTTCTTCATGTTTCTCGAGGCATATATTCAATTATAG
>NW_018401847.1:107-201 GCF_002168275.2 Theobroma umbraticum | reverse complement strand
TTTTCTTCACGTTTCTTGAGGTAGACAATCAATTCTAGTCTATTTTAATGAAAATGTAAAACAAATTCAACTTAAAATTAATTATGACATTATA
>NW_018401847.1:0-97 GCF_002168275.2 Theobroma umbraticum | reverse complement strand
AAGTGAATAATAAGGCTTTTGAAGGAATGAGCGACTATAAACAGACTTTTCTTGATAATGAATAACTTTTCTTGATAATGAATACTTTTTTCGTAAC
>NW_018401846.1:3096-3210 GCF_002168275.2 Theobroma umbraticum | reverse complement strand
GAGCAATAAGGCTTTTGAAGAAATGGGTGACTATAAATGGACTTTTCTTCTCAATAAATAGTTTTTTCTGCACGTTTCCAAAGACAAGCATTCAATTATAGTCTGTTTTAACTA
>NW_018401846.1:2967-3074 GCF_002168275.2 Theobroma umbraticum | reverse complement strand
AAAATCAATTATGAGATTATAAAATAATTTAAAGCACGTAATAAGGCTTTTGAAAGAATAAGAGACTATAAATTGATTTTTCTTGCAAATGAAAGCCTTTTTCTCCA
>NW_018401846.1:2863-2957 GCF_002168275.2 Theobroma umbraticum | reverse complement strand
GGTAGACATTCAATTATAGTCTGTTGAAACTAAAAATGTGAAACAATTCAACTTAAAATCAATAATGAGATTATAAAATAATTTAAAGCGAGTA
>NW_018401846.1:2709-2841 GCF_002168275.2 Theobroma umbraticum | reverse complement strand
AGACTATAAATGGACTTGTTTTGCTAATAAATGCTTGTTTCTTCATGTTTCTCAAGGTAGCTATTTAATTATAGTCTATTTTAACTAAAAATATAAAACAATTCAACTTAAAATAAATTATTACATTACAAA
>NW_018401846.1:2311-2472 GCF_002168275.2 Theobroma umbraticum | reverse complement strand
TGAGGCTTTTAAAGGGATGGGTGACTATAAATGGACTTTTTTTGCTAGTGAATGTCTTATTATTCATGTTTCCCAAGGTAGATGTTCAATTATAGTCTGTTTTAACCAAAATACTAAAAAATTCAACTTAAAGTCAATTACGAGATTATAAAACCATTTAA
>NW_018401846.1:2005-2175 GCF_002168275.2 Theobroma umbraticum | reverse complement strand
TAAAACAATTGAACTTAAAATCAATTTTGAGATTATAAAACCATTTAGAGCGAGAAATAAGGCTTTTGAAGGAATAGGAGACTATAAATAGACTTGTCTTGTCAATGAATGCTTGTTTCTTCACGTTTCTAGAGGTAGAGATTCAATTATAGTCTGTTTTAATAAAAAAT
>NW_018401846.1:1640-1754 GCF_002168275.2 Theobroma umbraticum | reverse complement strand
TAAAATCAATTATAAGATTATAAAACTATTTAAAACGAGTAATAAGGCTTTTGATGGAACGAGTGACTATAAATGGACTTTTCTTGCCAATGAATGCTTTTTTCTTTATGTTTC
>NW_018401846.1:1248-1523 GCF_002168275.2 Theobroma umbraticum | reverse complement strand
AAAATAATCAATTATGAGATTATAAAACAATTTAACGAGAGCAGTAAGGCTTTTGAAAGAATGGGTGATTATAAATGGACTTTTCTTCCCAATCAAGGTCTTTTTCTTCACATTTCTAGAGCTAAACATTCAGTTGTAATCTATTTTAACCAATAATGTAAAAACAATTGAAATTAAAATCAATTTTGAGATTATAAAACTATTTAAAACGAATAATAAGGCTTTTGAAGGAATAAGATACTATAAATGAAATTTTCTTATCAATGAACGCTTGT
>NW_018401846.1:1016-1148 GCF_002168275.2 Theobroma umbraticum | reverse complement strand
GGGTGACTATAAATAGACTTTTCTTGCCAATGAATGCTTGTTTCTTCATGTTTCCCAAGAAGACATTCAATTATAGTGTGTTTTAACTAAAAATGTAAAAAATTCAGCTTAAAATCAATTATGAGATTATAA
>NW_018401846.1:682-860 GCF_002168275.2 Theobroma umbraticum | reverse complement strand
TTTTTTGCTAGTGAATGCCTTATTCTTCACGTTTCTCAAGGTAAAAATTCAATTATTGTCTGTTTTAACCAAATATACTAAAACATTCAACTTGAAATCAATTACGAGATTATAAAGCTATTTAGAGCGAGTAATATGGCTTTTGAAGGAATGAGTGACTATAAATGGACTTTTCTTT
>NW_018401846.1:428-661 GCF_002168275.2 Theobroma umbraticum | reverse complement strand
GAGTTAAACATTCAATTATAATCTATTTTAACTAATAATGTAAAAGCAATTGACTTTAAAATCAATTTTAAGATTATAAAACCATTTAACGTGAGTAATAAGGCTTTTGAAAGAATAAGAGACTATAAATGGACTTGTCTTGCCAATAAGTGCATGTTTCTTCAGGTTTCTCGAGGTAGATATTTAATTATAGTCTATTTTAACTAAAAATATAAAACAATTCAACTTAAAAT
>NW_018401846.1:269-413 GCF_002168275.2 Theobroma umbraticum | reverse complement strand
AAAACTATTTAAACTGAGTAATAAGGCTTTTGAAGGAATAGGTGACTATAAATGTACTTTTCTTGCCAGTGAATGCTTGTTTCTTTATGTTTCTTGAGGTAAACATTCAATTATAGTCTGTTTTAACAAAAAATCAAAAAAAAT
>NW_018401846.1:0-115 GCF_002168275.2 Theobroma umbraticum | reverse complement strand
GAATTAAAGTCTATTTGAACTAAAAATGTAAAACAATTCAACTTAAAATCAATTATGAGACTATAAAATAATTTAAAGAGAGTAGTAAGGCTTTTGAAGGAATGGGTGATTGTAA
>NW_018401845.1:118-1820 GCF_002168275.2 Theobroma umbraticum | reverse complement strand
TTAGCAAGCAAAGTCCATTTATAATCACCCATTCCTTCAAAAGCCTTATTACTCACACTAAATGATTTATAATCTCATAATTGTTGAATTGTTTTACATTTTTTTTAAAACAGACTATAATTGAATGTGTACATCGAGAAATATGAAAAAAAAAGCATTCATTGGCAAGAAAAGTCATTTATAGTCTCCCATTCCTTCAAAAGCCTTATTACTCACTTTAAATGGTTTTGTTATCTTAAAATTGATTTTATGTTCAATTTTTTGTGCATTTTTGGTTACAACAGACCATAATTGAATGTTTACGTCGAGAAACGTGAAGAAAAAAGTATTCATTGGCAAGAAAAGTCCATTTATAGTCTCTCATTCCTTCGAAAGCCATATTACTCGCTTTAAATGGCTTTATTATCTCAAAATTGATTTTATGTTCAATTGTTTTTACATTTTTACTTAAAATAGATTATAATTGAATGTTTACTCAAGAAACATAAAGAAAAAGGTATTCATTGGCAAGAAAAGTCTATTTATAATCACCGATTCCTTCAAAAGCCTTATTACTCGCTTAAAATGGTTCTATAATCTCATAATTGATTTTAATTTGAATTGTTTACTTTTTTCATTAAAGTAGACTATAATTGATTCCTTGCCTTCGAAAACGTGTAAAAAAAGCCATTTATTGATAAGCCATATTAGTGGCCTTAAATGGTATTATAATCTCATAATTGTATTTAAGTTGAATTCTATTACATTTTTCATTAAAACAGACTATAATTGAATGGCTACCTCAAGAAATATGTAAAAAAAGCCATTCATTGACAAAAAAAGTCCATTTATAGTGTCTCATTCCTTCAGAAGCCTTATTACTAGCTTTAAATGGTTTTATAATCTCATAATTGATTTTAAATTAAATTTTTTATATTTTTCATTAAAAAAAACTTTGATTACATGTCTGCCTCGGGAAATGTATACAAAAATACATTTATTTAGAAGAAAAGTCCATTTATAGTCTCCCACTCATCAAAAGCCTTATTACTCGCTTTAAATGGTTTTATAATCTCATAATTGATTTTCAGTTTAATTTTTTATACATTTTTAGTTAAAAAATATAATAATTCAATGTTTACCTCGAGAAACGTAAAAAAAATAGATTCATTAGCAAGCAAAGTGCATTTATAGTCACCCATTCTTTCAAAAGCCTTATTACTCACTTGAAATAGTTTTATAATCTCAAAATTGATTTCAAGTTCAATTTTTTTTACATTTTTAGTTAAAATAGATTATAATTCAATGTTTACCTCGAGAAAAGTGAAAAAAAAGGCACTCTTTGATAAGAAAAGTCCATTTATAGTTACCTATTCTTTCAAAACTTTATTACACGCTTTAAATGGTTCTATAATCTTATAATTGATTTTAAGTTGAATTTTTTTATATTTTTAGTCAAAACAGGCTATAATTGATTACTTGTCTCAAGAAACATGTAAAAAATGCAATTCATTGGCAAGAAAAGTCCATTTATAGTCACCCATTCCATCAAAAACCTTATTATTCGTTTTAAATGGTTTTATAATCTCAAAATTGATTTTAAGCTGAATTGTTTTACATTTTGGTTAAAACAGACAATAATGGAATGTCTAGCTCAAGAAACATGAAGAAACAAGTAGTCATTGGCAAGAAAAGTCCATTTATAGTCTCTTATTCCTTCAAA
>NW_018401845.1:0-108 GCF_002168275.2 Theobroma umbraticum | reverse complement strand
CTTGCTTTAAATGATTTTATAATCTCATAATTGATTTTAAGTTCAATGTTTTTGCATTTTTTGTTAAAACAAACTATAATTGAATGTCTACCTCAAGAAACATGAAGA
>NW_018401844.1:2401-2553 GCF_002168275.2 Theobroma umbraticum | reverse complement strand
CACTCAATTGTAATCTGTTTTAACCATAAGTGTACAAAAAATTCAAATTCAAATTAATTTTCAGAATATAAAATCATTTAAACTGAGTAATATGGCCTTTAAGAGAAAGGGTGACTATAAATGGACTTTTCTTATCAATGAATGCCTTTTTC
>NW_018401844.1:2190-2322 GCF_002168275.2 Theobroma umbraticum | reverse complement strand
GCCAATAAATCCTTTTTTCTTCACATTTCTCAAGGTAGACATTCAATTTTCATCTGTTTTAATTAAAAATAAAAAACATTCAACTTAAAACCATTTAAAGCAAGTAAGAAGGCTTTTGATGGCTTGAGTGAC
>NW_018401844.1:2063-2180 GCF_002168275.2 Theobroma umbraticum | reverse complement strand
GAGTAATAAGGGTTTTGAAGAAATGCGTGACTATAAATGGACTTTTCTTGCCAATGAATACCATTTTCTTCATGTTTCCCTAGGCAAACATTCAATTATAATCTGTTCTAACCAAAA
>NW_018401844.1:1603-1732 GCF_002168275.2 Theobroma umbraticum | reverse complement strand
TTTTCAAGGTAGACATTGAATTCTAATCTATTTTAACTAAAAATATACAAAGAATTCAATTATAATATGTTTTAGCAAAAAATGTAAAAACTTTTGAACTTAAAATCACTTTTGAGATTATAAAACCAT
>NW_018401844.1:1209-1329 GCF_002168275.2 Theobroma umbraticum | reverse complement strand
CTTTCTCTTGACGTTTGTCAAGGTAGACAATCAATTATAATCTGCTTTAACTAAAAATGTACAAAAAATCTAAATTTAAATCAATTTTGAGAATATAAAATCATTTCAAGCGAGTAAAAA
>NW_018401844.1:568-696 GCF_002168275.2 Theobroma umbraticum | reverse complement strand
AGACATTCAATTATATTCTGTTTTAATAAAAAATTAAAATTCAAATCAATTTTGACGTTATAAAACCATTTATGGTGAGTAATAAGGCTTTTGAAGGAATGGGTGACTGTAAATGGACTTTTCTTGCC
>NW_018401844.1:0-110 GCF_002168275.2 Theobroma umbraticum | reverse complement strand
AGGATTAAAACTTGAATCAATTTTTAGATTATAAAACTATTTAAAGTGAGTAATTTGGCTTTTAAAGAATGGGTGACTACAAATAGACTTTTTTGGCCAATGAATGCCTT
>NW_018401843.1:1214-1376 GCF_002168275.2 Theobroma umbraticum | reverse complement strand
AAGCAAGTAATAAGGCTTTTAAAGGCTTGAGTGACTATAAATAGACTTTTTGTGTCAATGGTTAGCTTTTGCTTCATGTTCCCCAAGGTAGGCACTCAATTATAGCCCTTTTTAACAAAAAATGTAAAAACATTCAACTTAAAATCAATTTTGAGATTATAA
>NW_018401843.1:778-940 GCF_002168275.2 Theobroma umbraticum | reverse complement strand
CCTAAAATCAGTTATGAGATTATAAAACTATTTTAAAGTGAGTAGTAAGGCTTTGAGAAGAATGAGAGGCTATAAATAGACTTTTCTTGCAGATGAATGCTCGTTTCTTCATGTTTCTAGAGATAGACATTCAATTATAGTTGTTTGAACCAAAAAAGTAAA
>NW_018401843.1:447-625 GCF_002168275.2 Theobroma umbraticum | reverse complement strand
TTTGAGGTTATAAAGCCATTTAAAGTGAGTAATAAGGCTTTTAAAGGAATGGGTCACGATAAATGAACTTTTCTTGCCAATAAATGCCTTTTTTTCACCTATCTCGAGGTAGACATTCAGCTACAATCTGTTTTAACAAAAAATGTAAAAAAATTCAACTTAAAATCAATTTTGAGAT
>NW_018401843.1:295-436 GCF_002168275.2 Theobroma umbraticum | reverse complement strand
TTAAAGCGAGTAATAATGCTTTTCGAGGAATGCGAGACTATAAATGGACTTTTCATACTAATGATTGCCTTTTCTTCATGTTTTTCATGGCAAGCTTTCAATTATTGTCTGTTTTAACAAAAAATGTAAACAAATTCAACT
>NW_018401843.1:0-136 GCF_002168275.2 Theobroma umbraticum | reverse complement strand
AGTGAGTAATAAGGCTTTTAAAGGAATTGGTGACTATAAATGGACTTTTCTTCCTAATGAATGCCTTTTTCTTCACCTATCTAGAGGTAGACATTCAACTATAATCTGTTTTAACCAAAAATGTAAAAAAATTCAA
>NW_018401842.1:1005-1167 GCF_002168275.2 Theobroma umbraticum | reverse complement strand
TAATTGATTTTAAGTTGAATTTTTTTACATTTTTTGTTAAAACAGGATATAATTCAATGTCTGCCTCGAGAACTGTGAAGAAAAAACTATTCATTGATAATAAAAGTGTATTCATAGCCTTCCAGTCCTTCAATAGCCTTTTTACTCGTTCTAAATGGTTTT
>NW_018401842.1:152-355 GCF_002168275.2 Theobroma umbraticum | reverse complement strand
GCCTTTTTACTCGTTCTAAATGGTTTTATAATCTCATAATTAATTTTATGTTCAATTTTTTTATAATTTTTCATTAAAACAGACTATAATTAAATGATTGCCTTGAGAAGCATAAAGAAAAAAGCATTCATTGGCAAAAAAAGTCTGTTTACGGCCTCCCATTCCTTCAAAAGTCTTATTACTCACTTTAAATAGTTTTATAA
>NW_018401842.1:0-142 GCF_002168275.2 Theobroma umbraticum | reverse complement strand
GATTTTAAGGTGAATTTGTTTACATTTGTTTCTTAAAACAGACTACAATTGAATGTCAAACACAAGAAACGTGAAGAAAAAAGCGTTTATTGTCAACAAAAGTTCATATAGAGCCTCCCAATTCTTGAAAAGGCTTATTACT
>NW_018401841.1:1203-1336 GCF_002168275.2 Theobroma umbraticum | reverse complement strand
GTGACCATAAATGCACTTTTCTTGCCAATAAATATCTTTTTCTTTATGTTTCTCGAGGTACACATTCAATTATAATCTATTTTACTAAAAAATGTAAAAAAATTTAACTTAAAATCAATTATGACGTTATAAA
>NW_018401841.1:952-1154 GCF_002168275.2 Theobroma umbraticum | reverse complement strand
ATGGATATCTTTCTCTTCGCATTTCTCGAGATACACATTCAATTATAATCTCTTTTACTAAAAAATGTAAATAAAGTTAACTTAAAATCAATTATGGCGTGATAAATTTATTTAAAGCGAATAATAAAGCTTTCGAAGGCATTGGTGGCTATAAATGGACTTTTCTTGCCAATTGATATCTTTTTCTTCACGTTTCTCAAGG
>NW_018401841.1:451-767 GCF_002168275.2 Theobroma umbraticum | reverse complement strand
TTTTTTTTATGTTTCTTGAGGCAGACATTCCATTATAAACTGTTTTAACAAAAAATATAAAAAAACTTGACTTAAAATCAATAATGAGATATAAAAACATTTAAAACGAGTAAAAAGACTTTTGCAAGTGTGGGTGACTATAAATGGACTTTTTTTGCCAATGAATATCTTTTTCTTCATGTTGCTTGAGACAGACATTTAATTGTTATCTGTTTTAGCCAACAACGAAAATAATTCATTTTAAAATCAATTATGAGATTATAAAAATATTTAAAGTGAGTAATAATATTTTCAAAGGCATGGGTGACTATAAATG
>NW_018401841.1:307-441 GCF_002168275.2 Theobroma umbraticum | reverse complement strand
ACCAGTGGATATATTTTTCTTCACGTTTTCTAAGACAGACATTCAATTATTATCTGTTTTAACCAGAAATGTAAAAAAATTGACTTAAAATCAATTATGAGTGTATAAAAATATTTAAAGCGAGTAAAAAGGCT
>NW_018401841.1:0-297 GCF_002168275.2 Theobroma umbraticum | reverse complement strand
TGGGTGACTATAAATTAATTTTTCTTGCCAATGGATATTTGTTTCTTCACGTTTCATGAGGCAGACATTCAATTATTATCTGGTTTAACAAAAAATGTAAAACAATTTGACTTAAAATCAATTATGAGTTTATAAAAACATTTCAAGCGAATAATAAGGCTTTTGACGGAATAAGTGACTATAAATTGACTTTTTTTGCTAATGGATATCTTTTTCTTCACGTTTTTTAAGACAAACGTTCAATTATTATCTATTTTAACCGAAAACATAATAAAATTTGACTTAAAATTAATTATG
>NW_018401840.1:929-1032 GCF_002168275.2 Theobroma umbraticum | reverse complement strand
AAATGGACTTTTCTTGTCAATGGATATCTATTTTTTCATGTTTCTTGAGGCAGAAATTCAATTATAATCTATTTTAATAAAAATATAAAAAAATCTAAATTAA
>NW_018401840.1:743-919 GCF_002168275.2 Theobroma umbraticum | reverse complement strand
GAGGTTATAAAATCAAGTAAACCAAGTAATAAGGCTTTTGAAGTTATGGGTGATTATAAATGGACATCTCTTACTAATGGATATCATTTTCTTTACGTTTTTTGAGGCAGACAGTCAATTAAAATCTATATTAATAAAAATATAAAAAATTTCAACTTAAAACTAATTATGAGATT
>NW_018401840.1:323-441 GCF_002168275.2 Theobroma umbraticum | reverse complement strand
GTGACTATAAATAGACTTTTCTTGCCAATGGATATCTTTTTCTTAATGTTTCTCAAGGTAGACATTCAATTATATTCTATTTTAATAAAAATATAAAAAAATTCAAATTAAAATCAAT
>NW_018401840.1:170-313 GCF_002168275.2 Theobroma umbraticum | reverse complement strand
TAAAATCATTAAAAGCGAGTGATGAGGCTTTTGAAGACGTGGATGACTATAAATGGGCTTTTCTTACTAATGGATATCTTTTTGTTTCGGTTTCTTGAGGCAAACATTCAATTATAATCTATTTTTATAAAAATTGAAAAAAA
>NW_018401840.1:0-151 GCF_002168275.2 Theobroma umbraticum | reverse complement strand
ATGAGGTTATACAATCATTTAAAGCGAGTAATAAGGCTTTTGAAGGCATGGGCGGCAATAAATGGACTTTTTTTGCCAATGGACATCTTTTTCTTCACGTTTCCCAAAGTAGAGATTTAATTATAATCTGTTTTAATAAAAAATATAAAAA
>NW_018401839.1:1163-1293 GCF_002168275.2 Theobroma umbraticum | reverse complement strand
AAATATAAAAAAATTCAACTTAAAATCAATTATTATATTATAAAACTATTTAAATATTGTAATAAGCCTTTTAAATGATTGGGAGGCTATATATGAACTTTTCCTGCCAATGAATGCTCTTTTCTTCATG
>NW_018401839.1:813-925 GCF_002168275.2 Theobroma umbraticum | reverse complement strand
TTTAAAGCGTGTAATTAGGCATTTGAAGAAATAGGTTACTATAAATATACTTTTTTTATCAATGAATGCTCTTTTCTTCATATTTCTCGAGATAGATATTCAATTATAGTCT
>NW_018401839.1:525-686 GCF_002168275.2 Theobroma umbraticum | reverse complement strand
ATGTAAAAAAAACTGAAATTAAAATCAATTATGAGATTATAAAACCATTTAGAATGGACTATAAATGGACTTTTCTTATCAATGAATGCTTTTTTTTTCATGATTGTCAAGGAAAACATTCAATTATAGTCTATTTTAATGAAAAATGTAAAAAAATTCAA
>NW_018401839.1:383-515 GCF_002168275.2 Theobroma umbraticum | reverse complement strand
TTTTCTTGATAATAAATACTTTTTCCTTCACGTTTCTTGATATAGACATTTAATTATTCTTTGTTTCAATAAAACATATAAAAATATTCAAGTTAAAATCAATTATGAGATTAGAAAACCATTTAAAGTGAG
>NW_018401839.1:0-184 GCF_002168275.2 Theobroma umbraticum | reverse complement strand
TTCTTGTGTTCGACCTTCAATTATAGTCTGTTTTAATAAAAAACATAAAAACATTTAACTTAAAATCAATTATGATATTAGGAAATCATTTAAAGCATGTAATTAGGCTTTTGAAGGAATAGGTGACTACAAATGGACTTTTCTTGTCAATGAATGCTCTTTTCTTCACGTTTCCTGAGATAGA
>NW_018401838.1:1354-1465 GCF_002168275.2 Theobroma umbraticum | reverse complement strand
AGAATGACTTAAAGCAAGTAATAAGCCATTCGAAGACATGAGTGATTACGAATGCATATTTTCTATCAATGGATAGCTTTCACTTCACGTTTCCTAGTTCAAACAACCAAT
>NW_018401838.1:683-855 GCF_002168275.2 Theobroma umbraticum | reverse complement strand
AAAGTGTGTAACTAGACATTCGTAGGCATGAGTCGTTATAAATGGATTTTTAATATCAATGGATTCCATTCGCTTCACGTTTCTCAATGCAAATATTATATTATGATATGTTTCACCTAAAAATGAAAAAAATTCAATTTAAAATCATTTACAGAGTTATGAAACCACTTAA
>NW_018401838.1:303-453 GCF_002168275.2 Theobroma umbraticum | reverse complement strand
AAATCCATTTAAAGCTATTAACAAGGCTTTCGGAGGTATGAGTGACTATAAATAGACTTTTCTTGTCAATCGATGGTTTTCGCTTCATGTTACTCATTCCAAAAAAAAAATTATCATTTGCTTTCACAAAAAATGAAAGAAAAATTCAAT
>NW_018401838.1:165-293 GCF_002168275.2 Theobroma umbraticum | reverse complement strand
TTATAAGATTATGAAACCATTTCAAGTAAGTAACTAGACTTTTAAAGGGATGAGTGACTATGAATGGACTTTTTTTGTTAATAGATGGCTCTTGCTTCATGTTTCTCAATGTAAACATCAAATTATGA
>NW_018401838.1:0-155 GCF_002168275.2 Theobroma umbraticum | reverse complement strand
CAAAAAATAAAAACAATTCAATGTAAAATCATTTATAAGATTATAAAACTGTTTAGAGCAAGTAGTTAGGCTTTTAAAGGTATGAGTGACTTTAAATGGATTTTTCTTTTCAATCAATGGCTTTCACTTCATATTTCTTGATGCAAACATCAATG
>NW_018401837.1:959-1106 GCF_002168275.2 Theobroma umbraticum | reverse complement strand
AAGGCTTTTAAAGGAATGGGTGACAATAAATAGACTTTTCTTGCCAATGAATGCCTTTTTTTCTCGTTTCTTGAGATAAACATTCAATTATAGTTTATTTTAATCAAAAATGTAAAAAAATTTAACTTAAAATCAATTATGAGATTA
>NW_018401837.1:556-717 GCF_002168275.2 Theobroma umbraticum | reverse complement strand
GTGACTATAAGTGGACTTTTTTTCTCAATGAATACTTTTTTCTGCACATTTCCCAAAGCAAGCATTCAATTATAGTCTGTTTTAACTAAAAATGTGAAACAATTTAGCTTAAAATCAATTATGAGATTATAAAATAATTTAAAGTGACTAATAAGGCTTTT
>NW_018401837.1:169-273 GCF_002168275.2 Theobroma umbraticum | reverse complement strand
TAAAACAATTTAAAGCGAGTAATAAGGCTTTTGAAGGAATATGAGAATATAAATGGACTTTTCTTGCCAATGAATAAATTTTCTTCACGTTTCTCGAGGTCGAT
>NW_018401837.1:0-159 GCF_002168275.2 Theobroma umbraticum | reverse complement strand
ATAGGTGACTATAAATGGACTTTTCTTCACTACGAATAGCTTTTTTGTTATGTTACTTGAGCTAGACATTCAATTATAATCTATTTTAACCAATATTGTAAAAACAATTGAACCCAAAATCAATTTTGAGATTATAAAACTATTTAAAGTGAGTAATAA
>NW_018401836.1:2123-2236 GCF_002168275.2 Theobroma umbraticum | reverse complement strand
GGAGAAACCCTGCCAAGTCCCGAACAAGCGTTATTAAGAGCTCTTATTAATTCATACTTGTTCCACCATACTGTATAATTACTTTAAAATCGAATAGTCTTTTGTAATATGAT
>NW_018401836.1:1734-1867 GCF_002168275.2 Theobroma umbraticum | reverse complement strand
TTTACATTGACACTAATTACATTTACATCATTCTATAAAAGACTCGACCTCTAGAAGCCGAGCGACTCAAAATAAAGTTCTATGAGATGCCTTTACCTATCTGCGGTGGACTGAAAATGCCGATGACTGCACA
>NW_018401836.1:1557-1708 GCF_002168275.2 Theobroma umbraticum | reverse complement strand
TATATGGCATGTAAAGAAATCAAAGTATATGGCCACGTAAAACATCTCATGTTCATCAAGTAAGCGCTAAAAGCTTTTATTCAAACCAAGGAAGCTACAAAGAAACCTCAACTCTCCACCATGCAAAAGGGTATGCATCAAAAACTCACAA
>NW_018401836.1:1174-1416 GCF_002168275.2 Theobroma umbraticum | reverse complement strand
AACCACATATAACAACCAGTGGCCTTGCCACGTATATCACAGATTATGGCCCCAACCATGTCTAACAGCCCATTGGTGACCCAAAGGTTCTCTAACTAGAGTTCACTTATGTACAACGGTCACACTTAATCGAAGTGATAGCCAGCCTACTCTCGACGCTTTCGATTTATCAAAACCATTTTAAAATTAAATCGGGTTTTACAAGGCTTTCCCTTTTTAATCCTTTGAAATCAAGGTTTGAT
>NW_018401836.1:564-680 GCF_002168275.2 Theobroma umbraticum | reverse complement strand
TTGCACTTAAGAAAACCATCAGTGTTTACTAACGTAAATCAATATATATATATAGATCAGATATTTTTAAAATAGGCACCCCCTACTCACCTCACAATGGCGGGATATCACTTCGC
>NW_018401836.1:293-446 GCF_002168275.2 Theobroma umbraticum | reverse complement strand
GCTCAATATACTTAGCATTGATCATTCTCATTTTCCTTTCTTAGTTATACATTCGTCATCATTTTTATAGCCTACATTATACTAGAACACCTTTCTTTTCCACTTAATCCTTACACATTCATGTACATTAGACATACTTTTACTAATGGAATT
>NW_018401836.1:0-122 GCF_002168275.2 Theobroma umbraticum | reverse complement strand
CTCCATCACTTAGATGTTCACATGCATTATTTTCTATTTACTTTCAATGTTTTATTTCTCAATCCACTATTCACATTATTTTTCCTATTCTTCCGAATAAACTACCAAGCAAACTCAACATT
>NW_018401835.1:1062-1159 GCF_002168275.2 Theobroma umbraticum | reverse complement strand
TGTTTCTCAAGGTAGACATTCAATTATAGTATGTTTTAATAAAAAATGTAAAAAGATTCAACTTAAAATTAACTATGAGATTATAAAACTATTTAAA
>NW_018401835.1:866-1052 GCF_002168275.2 Theobroma umbraticum | reverse complement strand
AGCCTTTTAAAGGAATGGGTGACTATAAATAGACTTTTCTTCTTAATCAATGGCTTTTACTGCACATTTCTCGAGTTAGACATTGAATTATTATCTGTTTTAAAAAAAAATGTAAAAAAGTTGTACTTAAAGTCAATTATGAGATTATAAAATCATTTAAACCGAGTAATAAGGCTTTGGAAAGAA
>NW_018401835.1:735-837 GCF_002168275.2 Theobroma umbraticum | reverse complement strand
AATGAATGGCTTTTTCTATACCTTTCATGAGGTAGGCTTTCAATTATAGTCTGTCTTAAAGAAAAATGTAAAAAAATTTAACTTAAAATCAATTATGAGATT
>NW_018401835.1:575-725 GCF_002168275.2 Theobroma umbraticum | reverse complement strand
TTAAAGCGAGTAATAAGGCTTTTGAAGAAATGAGTGACTACAAATGGACTTTTCTTCTCAATGAATGACTCTTTTTGGATGTTTCCTGAGACAACCATTCAATTATAGTCCGTTTTAATAAAAAATGTAAAAAAATTTAACTTAAAATCA
>NW_018401835.1:444-565 GCF_002168275.2 Theobroma umbraticum | reverse complement strand
TATAAAACCATTGAAAGCGAGTAATAAGCTTTTTGAAGGAATGTGTGACTGTAAATGGACTTTTTTTGTCAATGAATGTTTGTTTCTTCACGTTTCTCAAGGTAGACATTCAATTATAGCA
>NW_018401835.1:0-138 GCF_002168275.2 Theobroma umbraticum | reverse complement strand
TTTTCTATACCTTTCATGAGGTAGGCTTTTAATTATAGTCTGTTTTAAAAGAAAATGTAAAAAAGATCAACTTAAAATCAATCATGTAAAACCATTTAAAGCGGGTAATAAGGCTTTTGAAGGAATGAGTGACTATAA
>NW_018401834.1:1254-1396 GCF_002168275.2 Theobroma umbraticum | reverse complement strand
AGTTGAATTTTTCTATATTTTTTATTAAAACATACTATAATAGAATGTCTATCTTAAGAAACGTAAAGGAACAAGCATTCATGGGTAAGAAAAGTCTATTTAGAGTCACCCATTCCTTCAAAAAGCTTATTGCTCGCTTTAA
>NW_018401834.1:1085-1244 GCF_002168275.2 Theobroma umbraticum | reverse complement strand
AATCTCATAATTGATTTTAAGTTGAATTTTTTTACATTTTTGATTATAAAATATTATGATTGAATGTCGACCTCAGGAAAGGTGAAGAAACAACCTTTCATTGACAAGAAAAGTCCATTTAGAGTCATCCATTCCTTCAGAAGGCTTATTACTCGCTTT
>NW_018401834.1:897-1062 GCF_002168275.2 Theobroma umbraticum | reverse complement strand
TGATTTTAAGTTGAATTTTTTAACATTTTTTGTTAAAACAGACTATAATTGATTTTTTACCTCTAGAAACATGCAAAAAAGCCATTTATTGAGAAGAAAAGTCCATTTATTGTCACTCATTCCTTCAAAAGGCTTATTACTTGCTTTTAATGGTTTTATAATCTC
>NW_018401834.1:710-886 GCF_002168275.2 Theobroma umbraticum | reverse complement strand
TAAGTTGAATTTTTTTACTTTTTTTGTTAAAATAGACTATAATTGAATACCTGCATTGGGAAATATGCAGAAAAAGCCTGTTCATTGAGAAGAAAAGTCCATTTATAGTCACCTATTCCTTTAAAAGACTTATTACTCACTTTAAATAGTTTTCTAATCTCATAATTGATTTTAAG
>NW_018401834.1:348-464 GCF_002168275.2 Theobroma umbraticum | reverse complement strand
AACAAGCATTCATTGGCAAGAAAAGTCAATTTAGAGTCACTCATTCCTTCAAAAAGCTTATTACACGCTTTTAATAGTTTTATAATCTCATAATTGATTTTAAGATGAATTTTTTT
>NW_018401834.1:209-338 GCF_002168275.2 Theobroma umbraticum | reverse complement strand
TTAAAACATACTATAATTGAATGTTTACCCTGAGAAACGTGAAAAAACAAATAGTCATTGACAAGAAAAGTCCATTTAGAGTCACCCATTCTATCAAAAAGGTTATTACTCGCTTTAAACGGTTTTATA
>NW_018401834.1:97-199 GCF_002168275.2 Theobroma umbraticum | reverse complement strand
TAATTTTAAGTTGAATTTTTTTAAATATTTTGTTAAAACAGACTTTAATTGATTGTATATCACGAGAAACGTGCAGAAAAAGCTATTCATTGAGAAGAAAAG
>NW_018401834.1:0-87 GCF_002168275.2 Theobroma umbraticum | reverse complement strand
GTCACTCATTCCTTTAAAAGGCTTATTACCTGTTTTTAATGGTTTTATAATCTCATAATTGATTTTAAGTTGAATTATTTTATATTT
>NW_018401833.1:1136-1294 GCF_002168275.2 Theobroma umbraticum | reverse complement strand
TAAATGGCTTTATAATCTCATAATTGATTTTAAGTTGAATTTTTTTATATATTTGGTTAACATAGACCATAATTGAATGTCTACCTTATGATGCGTGAAAAAACAAGTATTCATTAGCAAGAAAAGTCCATTTATAGTCACCCATTCCTTCAAAAGCC
>NW_018401833.1:704-831 GCF_002168275.2 Theobroma umbraticum | reverse complement strand
AATTATTGTTAGCAGTTTTGGTTAAAATAGACTATAATTAAATATCTACTTCGAGAAACATGAAGAAAAAACCATTCATTGGTAAGAAAAGTCCATTTATAGTCTCTCTTTCCTTCAAAAGCCTTAT
>NW_018401833.1:140-259 GCF_002168275.2 Theobroma umbraticum | reverse complement strand
TAATCTCATAATTGATTTTAAGTTGAATTTTTTATATTTTGCATTAAAACATACTACAATTGAATGCTTGCCTCTTGAAACGTGTAGAAAAACATATTTATTTAGAAGAAAAGTCCATT
>NW_018401833.1:0-130 GCF_002168275.2 Theobroma umbraticum | reverse complement strand
CTATAATTTAATGCCTACCTTGGGAAACATGTAGGAAAACCTATTTATTTGCAAGAAAAGTCCATTTACAGTCTCTCATTCCCTTAAAAGCCTTACTACTCACTTTTAATGGTTTTATAATCTCATAATT
>NW_018401832.1:159-1855 GCF_002168275.2 Theobroma umbraticum | reverse complement strand
AAAAAAATTGAGCTTAAATCAATTTTAAGATTATAAACCATTTAAAGAGAGTAATAAGGCTTTTGAGGGAATGAGAGACTCTAAATGGATTTTTTTTCCAAATAAATGGATTTTTTTACATGTTTTATGAGGCAAGCATTCAATTATAGTCTATTTAAATTAAAAATTTAAAGACAATTGAACATAAAATCAATTTTGAGATAATAAAACCATTAGAAGTGAGTAATAAGGCTTTTGAAGAAATGGGAGACTATCAATGGACTTTTCTTCTAAATAAAAAGATTTTTTACACGTTTTTTGAGGCAAGTATTCAATTATTGTCTATTTTAAAAAAATATAAAAAATTCAACTTAAAATCAATTATGAGATTGAAAACCATTTAAAACGAGTAATAAGGCTTTTGAAGGAATGAGATACTGTAAATGGATTTTTCTTATAAATAAATAGGTTTTTCTAGATGTTTTTTGAGGCAGGCATTCAATTATAGTCTGTTTTACTAAAAAATAAAAAAAATTCAGCTCAAAATCAATTATGAGATTAAAAACCATTTAAAGTGAATAATAAGGCTTTTGAAGGAATAAGATACTATAAATAGACTTTTTTTTCCAAATAAATAGATTTTTCTACACGTTTCTCAAGGCAAGCATTACTTATAGTATGCTTTAATAAAAAATAAAAAAAATTCAACTTAAAATCAATTATAAAATTAAAAATTATTTAAAGCGAGAATAAGATTTTTGAAGGAATGATAGACTATAAATAGACTTTTCTTCCAAATAAATGGATTTTTCTACATGTTTCTCAAGGCAAACATTCAATTATAGTATGCTTTAATGAGAAATGTAAAAAATTCAACTTAAAGTCAATTATGAGATTATAAAATCATTTAAAGCGAGTAATAAGGCTTTTGAAGGAATAGGAGACTATAAATAAACTTTTCTTGCCTATGACTGCCTTTTTCTTCACGTTTCTTGATGTAGACAATCAATTATAATCTGTTTTAACCAAAAACGTGAAAATAATTGAACTTAAAATCAATTATGAGATTAGAAAACCATTTAAAGTGAGTAATAAAGCTTTTGAAGGAGTGGATGACTATAAATAGACTTTTCTTACCAATGAATACCTTTTTCTTCACGTTTTATGAGATAGACATTCAATTATAATCTGTTTTCACCAAAAAATATAAAAGAAATTGAACTTAAAATCAATTTTGAGATTATAAAACCATTTAAAACGAGTAATAAGGCTTTTGAAGGAATAAGATACTATAAATGAACTTTTCTTGCCAATGAATGTTTTTTTCTTCATGTTTCTTAAGGCAGACATTTAATTATAGTCTGTTTAAACCAAAAATGTAAAAAAATTGAATATAAAATCAATTTTGATATAATTAAACTATTTAAATAGAGTAATAGGGCTTTTCAAGGAATGAGAGACTGTAAATAGATTTTTCTTACCAATAAATATTTTTTTCTTCATGTCTCTTGATGTACACATTCAATTATAACCTATTTTAGTCAAAAAAGTAAAAAATTTGAACTTAAAATCAATTTTGAGATCATAAAACTATTTAAGGTGAACAATAAGGCTTTACAAGGAATAGGTGACTATAAATAGACTTTTCTTCCAAATGAATTCATTTTCTTCATGTTTATCAAAGTAAACATTCAATTATAGTCTGTTTTAACAAAAA
>NW_018401832.1:0-149 GCF_002168275.2 Theobroma umbraticum | reverse complement strand
ATTCAACTTAAAATCAATTATGAGTTTATAAAACCATATAAAACGAGTCATAAGGCTTTTGAAGGATTAGGAGACAATAAATGGACTTTTCTTTTCAATCAATGTCCTTTTCTTCATGTTTCTTGACGTAAACATTTAATTATAATCTG
>NW_018401831.1:902-1087 GCF_002168275.2 Theobroma umbraticum | reverse complement strand
ATATAATTATAATCTGTTTTAATAATAAATATAAAAAATTTCAAATTAAAATTATTTATGAGATTAAAAAACTATTTACAGGGAGTAATAAGGCTTTCGAAGGTATGGATGACTATGAATAAACTTTTCTTATCAATGGATATCTTTTTTCTTTACTTTTCTCAAGGCAGACATTCAATTATAAA
>NW_018401831.1:646-784 GCF_002168275.2 Theobroma umbraticum | reverse complement strand
TTCTTACCAATGGATATCTTTTTCTTTATGTTTCTCGAGGCAGACATTCAATTAATATCTGTTTTAATAAAAAATAAGGCAGACATTCAAATTAAAATCAATTATGAGGTTATAAAATTATTTAATGCGAGTAATAAA
>NW_018401831.1:0-159 GCF_002168275.2 Theobroma umbraticum | reverse complement strand
ATGTTTCTTGAGCCAGATATTCAATTATAATCTATTTTAATAAAAATTATAAAACAATTTAAATTAAAATCAAGTATGAGGTTATAAAATCAGTTAAAGCAAGTTATAAGGCTTTCGAAGGCATGGGTGACTATAAATGGACTTTTCTTGCCAATGGAT
>NW_018401830.1:1530-1730 GCF_002168275.2 Theobroma umbraticum | reverse complement strand
AATCAATTATGAGGTTATAAAACAATTTAAAGCGAGTAACAAGGCTTTTGAAGGCATAGGAAACTATAAATGGACCTGTCTTGCCAATAAATGCTTATTTCTTCATGTTTCTCGAGGTAGACATTTAATTATAGTCTGTTTTAATAAAAAATGTAAAACAATTCAACTTAAATTCAATTATGAGATTATAAAACCATTTA
>NW_018401830.1:1050-1162 GCF_002168275.2 Theobroma umbraticum | reverse complement strand
TTTAAAGCGAGTAATAAGGCTTTTGAAGGAATGGGTGCCTATAAATGAACTTTTTTTACCAATGAATGCTTGCTTCTTCATGTTTCACAAGCTAGACATTCAATTATAGTGT
>NW_018401830.1:559-777 GCF_002168275.2 Theobroma umbraticum | reverse complement strand
AGTGAGTAATAAGGCTTTTTAAGGAATGGGCGACTATAAATGGACTTTTCTTGCTAGTGAATGCCTTTTTCTACATGTTTCCCAACGTAGACGTTCAATTATAGTCTGTTTTAACCCAAAATGCTAAAAATTCAACTTAAAATTAATTACGAGTTTATAAAAGCATTTAAAGCGTGTAATATGGCTTTTGAAGGAATGAGTGACTATAAATGGACTTT
>NW_018401830.1:0-117 GCF_002168275.2 Theobroma umbraticum | reverse complement strand
ACACTTGGTTCTTCATGTTTCTAGAGGTAGACATTCAATTATAGTCTGTTTTAATGAAAAATATACAAAAAATCCAACTTAAAATTAATTATGCGATTATACAACAATATAAAGCGA
>NW_018401829.1:1211-1330 GCF_002168275.2 Theobroma umbraticum | reverse complement strand
TGAATTTTTTTACATTTTTTGTTAAAACATACTATAATTGATTGTCTACCTCAGGAAACGTACAGAAAAAGCCATTCTTTGAGAAGAAAAGTCTATTTCTAGTCACTCATTCCTTTAAA
>NW_018401829.1:849-1047 GCF_002168275.2 Theobroma umbraticum | reverse complement strand
TAGTCACCATTCCTTCAATAGCCTTATTACTCGGTTTAAATGATTTTATAATCTTATAATTGAATTTAGGTTGAATTTTTTTACATTTTTCTTTAAAACAGATAATAACGGAATGTTTAACTCAAGAAACGTGCAATAAAAGTAATTGATTGAGAAGAAAAATCCATTTATAGTCACCCATTCCTTCAAAAGGCTTAT
>NW_018401829.1:513-687 GCF_002168275.2 Theobroma umbraticum | reverse complement strand
AAAACATACTATAATTGAATGTCTACCTTGAGAAACATGAAGAAACAATCATTCCTTAACAAGGAAAGTCCATTTAGAGTCACCCATTCCTTCAAAAAGCTTATTACTCGATGTAAAAGATTTTATAGTCTCATAATTTATTTTAAGTTGAATTTTTTTACATTTTTGATTAAA
>NW_018401829.1:187-325 GCF_002168275.2 Theobroma umbraticum | reverse complement strand
GAGGAAACAAGTATTCATTGATAAGAAAAGTCTATTTAGAGTCACTCATTGCTTCAAAAGGTTTATTGCTCACTTTAAATAGTTTTATAAACTCATAATTGATTTTAAGTTGAAATTTTTTTACATTTTTTGTTAAAA
>NW_018401829.1:0-106 GCF_002168275.2 Theobroma umbraticum | reverse complement strand
TTCCTTCTAAAAGCTTATTACTCACTTTAAATGGTTTTATAGTCTCATAATTGATTTTTAGTTGAATTTTGTTATATTTTTTATTAAAACATACTATAATTGAATG
>NW_018401828.1:1056-1183 GCF_002168275.2 Theobroma umbraticum | reverse complement strand
TAAGGCTTTTGAAGGCATCGGTGACTATAAATGGACTTTTCTTACTAATGGATACTTTTCTCTTCACGTTTTTAAGGTAAACATACAATTATAATATGTTTTAATAATAAATATAAAAGAGTTCAAC
>NW_018401828.1:613-817 GCF_002168275.2 Theobroma umbraticum | reverse complement strand
TTTAAAGCGAGTAATAAGCCTTTCGAAGGCATGGGTGACTATAAATGAACTTTTATTACTAATGGATGTCTTTTTCTTTACATTTCTCGAAGCAGACATTCAATTATAAGCTGTTTTCATAAAAAATATAAAAAAATTTAAAATTAAAATGAATTATGTGGTTATAAAATTATTTAAAGCAAGTAATAAGGCTTTTGAAGGTAT
>NW_018401828.1:525-603 GCF_002168275.2 Theobroma umbraticum | reverse complement strand
AAATGGACTTTTCTTGCCAATGGATATCTTTTTCTTCACTTTTCTCGAGATGAATATTCAATTATAATCTATTTGAAT
>NW_018401828.1:374-515 GCF_002168275.2 Theobroma umbraticum | reverse complement strand
AAAAAATTTAAATTAAAATCAATTATAAGGTTGTAAAATCATTTAAAGTGAGTAATAAGGCTTTCTATGGCATGGGTGACTATAAACGGACTTTTCTTGCCAATAGATATCTTTTTCTTCATGTTTCTCGAGGTAGACATT
>NW_018401828.1:265-360 GCF_002168275.2 Theobroma umbraticum | reverse complement strand
TTTAATAAAAATATAAAAAAATTCAAATTAAAATCAATTATAAGGTTATAAAATTATTAAAAGCGAGTGATAAGGCTTTTGAAAGTATGGGTGAC
>NW_018401828.1:126-255 GCF_002168275.2 Theobroma umbraticum | reverse complement strand
CTTTTCTTACCAATGGATATCTTTTTGTTCAAGTTTCTTGAGATAGACGTTCAATTATAATTCTTTTCTATAAAAAGTGTAAAAAAATTCAACTTAAAACCAATTATGAGATTATACAATCATTTAAAG
>NW_018401828.1:0-116 GCF_002168275.2 Theobroma umbraticum | reverse complement strand
GGCTTTCGAAAGTATAGGTGACTATAAATAGACTTTTCTTGCCAATGGATATCTTTTTCTTAACGTTTCTTGAGGTAGACATTCAATTATAATCTGTTTTAATAAAAAATATAAAA
>NW_018401827.1:476-1061 GCF_002168275.2 Theobroma umbraticum | reverse complement strand
TTATAATGTGGCTTTATTTATACTTAGTAAAAATCTAAAATATTTTTTAGTGTGAGTGTCCCAACTATCAATAAAGCACTAATCATATCATCAATCATTCTCATTCTTGTAAAAGAGATGGAATACTTTGTTCATGTCGAAAGAAATTTTGCGGATCAACCATACTTTTCACATGAATCAATCTGTTGAAGTTATTCTTGAAATATTTCAGACCCCAACTGCTTGCTTGTCTGTAGCTCATGTAATTGCCTTTGTTATTGCTTCCCAGGTCAAGATCCCTGTAGTTCATGTAAGCTGCTCTGGGAGATTTTGATGCGTAGGGTTCCATGTACTTGTAAAGCCTTCTCATAAAACTTATATGCTTCTGAGATGTTGAAACATCTTCTTCTACCCATCCCACTTCATAATGAATATTAAATAAATTCCCTGCCCTGTGCGGGAATGGAGTCTCAGACTCTGTAATCTGATCCATTATGCCACCGTAAGGACTAAAGATAAGCTGAAACCACCCATGCTCGACTTCGTAAAACCATTGCCATAGACCTTCTAATGCAATTTCAGGAATAGGTTCCTTAACATAGTCCG
>NW_018401827.1:0-466 GCF_002168275.2 Theobroma umbraticum | reverse complement strand
GAAGAAGAATGCAGTACGTGTCCTGTTAAGCAAAATATCAAAGGATTCATTATGTGGGATTCCTGCAAAGTAGAGGGTACTTTGGATCCAGCTCATTTCAATGCAGTCTTCTTTAACTAATCCAAGCTCTGGAGAAACCTTTCTTGCATCAATTTGCGATTACTTGATGCAACTCTACCAAGAAACAAGGGAAGCTTGTATTGTTTTTTTTCCTTCTTGGCTTGAAGGCACTGCTTTTAAAAGGAGTCTGAGGTACAAATCTTCATGAATCTTTTCTGCAACAGATTGCCACTTATGAACAAGCTTTGTTGCATTCTCTTCCAATGTCTTTTTCACTGTAAATACAGTCACAGTTGATGGAACAGAAACTAACTTCACTTTCCATGCAACAATGACTCCAAAACTGGCTCCACCACCTCCTCGAATGGCCCAAAACAGATCTTCCCCCATAGAGTTTCTATCAAGA
>NW_018401826.1:1253-1349 GCF_002168275.2 Theobroma umbraticum | reverse complement strand
AAGCTGAATTTTTTTATATTTTTTATTAAACCAGACTATAATTGAATGTCTACCCTGAAAAACATGAAGAAGGCAAGAAAAGTTCATTTATAGTCA
>NW_018401826.1:1158-1243 GCF_002168275.2 Theobroma umbraticum | reverse complement strand
CAAAAGCCTTATTACACGCTTTAAATCGTTTTATAATCTAAAAAGTAGTTTTAAGTTGAATTTTTTTGCATCTTTCAATAAAACA
>NW_018401826.1:1022-1148 GCF_002168275.2 Theobroma umbraticum | reverse complement strand
GAATGCCTGGCTTGAGAAACCTATAGAAAAAGTCATTCATTAAGAAGAAAAGTCTATTTATAGTCACCCATCCCTTCAAAAGCCTTATTACTCATTTTAAATTATTTTATAATCTCATAATTGATT
>NW_018401826.1:484-597 GCF_002168275.2 Theobroma umbraticum | reverse complement strand
ATTTTTGATTAAACAGACTATAATTGAATGTCTGCTTCAAGAAACATGAAGAAATAGATATTCATTTGCAAGAAAAATCCATTATAGTCACCCATTCCTTCAAAAGCCTTATT
>NW_018401826.1:0-129 GCF_002168275.2 Theobroma umbraticum | reverse complement strand
GTTAAATTTTTTTTATATTTTTTATTAAAACAGACTATAATTGAATGTTTATCTTGAGAAATGTGAAGAAAAAGGCATTCATTGGTAAAAGAATTCTATTTATAGTTACCCATTCCTTCGAAAGCCTTA
>NW_018401825.1:1564-1839 GCF_002168275.2 Theobroma umbraticum | reverse complement strand
ATGGACTTTTCTTGTCAATGAATGCTTGTTTCTTCACATTTCTTAAGGTAGACATTGAATTATAGTATGTTTTAATCAAATATGTAAAAAAAATTCAACTTAAAATCAATTATAAGATTAAAAAACCATTTAAAACGAGTAATAAGTGTTTTGAAAGAATGGGTGACTCTAAATGGACTTTTTTTTGTCAATGAAAGCTTGTTTTTACAAGTTTTCTGAGGTAAATAATCAATTATAGTCTGTTTTAACAAAAAATGTAAAAAAATTCAACTTAA
>NW_018401825.1:1269-1536 GCF_002168275.2 Theobroma umbraticum | reverse complement strand
AAGAATTGGTGACTCTAAATGGAATTTTATTATCAATGAAGGCTTGTTTCTTCATGTTTCTCGAGGTAGACATTTAATTATAGTATGTTTTATTAGAAAATGTAAAAAAATTTTGCCTAAAATCAATTATGAGAATATAAAACCATTTAAAGCGAGTAATTAGCTTTTTAAAGGAATGGGTGACTCTAAATAGACTTTTCGTGTCAATGAATACTTGTTTCTTTATGTTTCTCGAGGTAGATATTCAATTATAGTATGTTTTAATAA
>NW_018401825.1:1008-1095 GCF_002168275.2 Theobroma umbraticum | reverse complement strand
GGTGACTATAAATGGACTATTCTTCTTAATGAATGGCTTTTTTGCACGTTTCTTGGAGCAGGTATTTAATTATAGTCTGTTTTAACT
>NW_018401825.1:862-929 GCF_002168275.2 Theobroma umbraticum | reverse complement strand
AATGGGTGACTATAAATAGACTTTTCTTCCCACTCAATGACTTTTACTGCACGTTTCTTGAGTTAGA
>NW_018401825.1:759-852 GCF_002168275.2 Theobroma umbraticum | reverse complement strand
TTAACTGTTTTAATGAAAAATGTAAAATATTTCAACTTAAAAATCAATTATGAGATTATAAAAGTATTTAAAGCGGATAATAAAGCTTTTGAA
>NW_018401825.1:659-749 GCF_002168275.2 Theobroma umbraticum | reverse complement strand
ACGATAAATGGACTTTTCTTCTCAATGAATGGTTTTTTTTGCACGTTTTTCGAGACAGACATTCAATTATAGTCTGTTTTAAAAAAAATG
>NW_018401825.1:499-649 GCF_002168275.2 Theobroma umbraticum | reverse complement strand
CAATATAAAATCAATTATTAGATTATAAAACCATTTAAAGTGAGTAATAAGCATTTTGAAGGAATGAGTGACTCTAAATGGACATTTCTTGTCAATGAATGTTTTTTCCTACAAGTTTCCCGAGGTAAACAATCAATTATAATCTGTTTT
>NW_018401825.1:0-114 GCF_002168275.2 Theobroma umbraticum | reverse complement strand
TTCTTGAAGTAGACATTCAATTATAGTGTGTTTTATTAAAAAATGTACAAAAATTCTACCTAAAATCAATTATGAGATTATAAAACCATTTAAAACGAGTAATAAGCTTTTTAA
>NW_018401824.1:1185-1299 GCF_002168275.2 Theobroma umbraticum | reverse complement strand
GTGCATCTAAATTTTTCTTTAATCCTTAGATAAAACTTTAATGAATGGGAATCATAAGCACTTATACACTTAAGTCATACAAGCTTATAAATATAGTTCAATAACTTTAAAAGT
>NW_018401824.1:1059-1175 GCF_002168275.2 Theobroma umbraticum | reverse complement strand
ACTATGTAAGAACAAATGTATAGGAGTTAAATCATTTCAAGCAATTGTCAAGGACTACTCAAATAATGTTCCAGAAAATTTGATCATTTTGTCATAATCAAAACTATAATAATTTT
>NW_018401824.1:860-1049 GCF_002168275.2 Theobroma umbraticum | reverse complement strand
ATCTCCCCCTTTTTGATATGACAAAACATTGAGCAAATTTGCATGTGAAATGATTTTAAAATCTCCCTCTCAATCTCCCCCTCAACATATTCATAAAATCTGCTCATAAACCTTCTCCTTTTTTTTTGTTATATCAAAAAGATTAAAAAGAGTGAGCACTAAACACTTAAGCTTAAGAAATAATGGTTA
>NW_018401824.1:517-637 GCF_002168275.2 Theobroma umbraticum | reverse complement strand
ATTTTAACTCCAATACCAAGTGCTAAAGCTCAATATACCAGTTGATAGATATAGTAAAATCTCTCCTTTTTGTAAAAGAATAATATCAATTATGAGAGATGGAATTATTTTAAAGCTCAT
>NW_018401824.1:0-119 GCF_002168275.2 Theobroma umbraticum | reverse complement strand
TTTAGTGTTTAGAAAGATGTTACCGGTAACGAAGAACACTAAATGTTGAATTCTCACCAAACCTTTTGTTGAAAATCTTAATTCCTTATGATATCAATGACAATCGTTGACTCCCCTTT
>NW_018401823.1:1195-1273 GCF_002168275.2 Theobroma umbraticum | reverse complement strand
AAATGCATTCATTGGCAAGAAAAGTCTATTTATAGTCTCTTATTCTTTCAAAAGTATTATTACTCACTTTAAATGATT
>NW_018401823.1:1006-1185 GCF_002168275.2 Theobroma umbraticum | reverse complement strand
ATAATTGATTTTAAGTTGAATTTGTGTTTACATTTTTGGTTAAAACAAACTATAGTTAAATATCTACCTTGAAAAACAAGAGCAAAAAGGCATTCATTGGCAAGAAAAGTCCATTTATAATCACCCATTTCTTCAAAAGATTTATTACTCGCTTTGAATGGTTTTATAACCTCATAATT
>NW_018401823.1:898-996 GCF_002168275.2 Theobroma umbraticum | reverse complement strand
TCAATTTTTTTACATTTTTTGTTAGAACAAAGTATAATTAAATGTCTACCTCGAGAAACATGTGAAAAAGTCATCTATTGAGAAGAAAAGTCCATTTA
>NW_018401823.1:612-888 GCF_002168275.2 Theobroma umbraticum | reverse complement strand
TTCCTTCTAGAGCCTTATTACTCGCTATAAATTATTTTATAATCTAATAATTGATTTTAAATAAATTTTTTTACATTATTGGTTAAAACAGATTTTAATTGGCATGAAGAAACAGATTTTTACATTATTGGTTAAAACAGATTGTAATTGAAAGTCTACCTAGAGAAACGTGAAGAAAAAAGCATTCATTGGTAAGAAAAGTCAATTTATAGTCACCTATTTTTTCAAAAGGCTTATTACTTGCTTTAAATAGTTTTATAATCTCAAAATTGATTT
>NW_018401823.1:313-432 GCF_002168275.2 Theobroma umbraticum | reverse complement strand
ATGTCTACCTTGAGAAACATGAAGAAAAAGCCATTCATTGAGAAGAAAAATCTATTTATAGTCAACCATTCCTTCAAAAGCTTTATTACTCGCTTTAAATTATTTTATAATCTCATAAT
>NW_018401823.1:0-190 GCF_002168275.2 Theobroma umbraticum | reverse complement strand
ATCTCATAATTGATTTTAAGTTGATTTTTTAACATTTTTCATTAAAACAGACTAGAATTGAAGTCTTGCTTTGAGAAACATGTAGAAAAAGCCATTCATTGAGAAAAAAGTCTATTTATAGTCAACCATTCCTTCAAAAGCCTTATTATTTGATTTAAATTATTTTATAATCTCATAGTCGCTTTTAGAT
>NW_018401822.1:1164-1245 GCF_002168275.2 Theobroma umbraticum | reverse complement strand
AATGTAAAAACATTTGACTTAAAATCAATTATTCGATTATAAAACCATTTAAAGGAAATAAAAAGGCTTTTGAAGGAATGG
>NW_018401822.1:1072-1154 GCF_002168275.2 Theobroma umbraticum | reverse complement strand
ATAAACTTTTCTCACCAATGAATATTTTTTTCTTCATTTTTCTTAAGGCAGACATTCAATTATAGCCTGTTTTAATAAAAAA
>NW_018401822.1:883-1048 GCF_002168275.2 Theobroma umbraticum | reverse complement strand
AATTATATGATTATAAAACCATTTAGAACGAGTAAAAAGGCAATTAAAGGAATGAGAGGCTATAAATAGACATATTTTATCAATAAATGCTTTTTTCTTCATGTTTGTCATGGCAGACGTTCAATTATAGTCTATTTTAATGAAAAATGTAAAACAATTTCAACT
>NW_018401822.1:400-521 GCF_002168275.2 Theobroma umbraticum | reverse complement strand
TTATGACATTATAAAACCATTTAAAGTGAGTAATAAAGCTTTTGAAGGAATGGGCGACAATAAATGAACTTTTCTTGATAATGAATACTTTTTTCTTAACGTTTCTCAAGATAGACATTCA
>NW_018401822.1:0-110 GCF_002168275.2 Theobroma umbraticum | reverse complement strand
TGTGACTATAAATGGACTTTTCTTGTCAATGAATGCTTTTTTCTTCATGTTTCTTCAGGCAAATATTCAATTATAGTCTGTTTTAATCAAAAATGTAAAACAATTCAACC
>NW_018401821.1:2413-2615 GCF_002168275.2 Theobroma umbraticum | reverse complement strand
TAAATAGTTTTATAATCTCATAATTGATTTTAAGTTGAATTTGTTTAAATTTTTGTTTAAAACAAACTCTAATTGATTGTCTACCTTGAGAAACATGAAGAGAAAAGTATTCATTTGCAAGAAAAGTCTATTTATGTCTCCCATTCCTTCGAAAACCTTATTACTCGTTTTAAAAGGTTTTATAATCTCATAATTGATTTTA
>NW_018401821.1:2230-2403 GCF_002168275.2 Theobroma umbraticum | reverse complement strand
TTTTACATTTTTTGTTAAAACAAACAGTACATGAATGCCTACCTCAGGAAACGCATAGAAAAACCCATTTATCTGGAAGAAAAGTTCATTAATAGTCTCTTATTCCTTCTAAAGCCTTCTTACTCACTTTAAATGGTTTTATAATCTCATAATTGATGTTAAGTTGAATTTTT
>NW_018401821.1:1124-2218 GCF_002168275.2 Theobroma umbraticum | reverse complement strand
CAAGAAATGTGAAGAAAAATGCATTTATTGATAAGAAAAGTCTATTTATAGTCACCCAATCTTTCAAAAGCTTTATTACTCACTTTTAATCGTTTTATTATTCAAAAATTGATTTTCTGCTTAATTTTTATTTATATTTTTTATTAAAACAGACTATAATTGAAAGTCTATCTCAAGAAACGTGAAAAAAAAAGCATTCATTGGCAAGAAAAGTCTATTTATAGTCACCCGTTCTTTCAAAAGCCTTATTACTCGCTTTAAATGGTTTTATAATCTCATAATTGATTTTAAGTTGCTTTTTTTTATATTTTTCATTAAAATAGGCTATAGTTTCATGTTTGCCTCAAGAAACGTGTAGAAAAAACCATTCATTGATAAAAGAAAGTCCATTTATAGTCATACATTCCTTCAAAAGCTTTATTACTCGCTTTAAATGCTTTTATAATCTCATAATTGATTTTAAGTTGAATTTTTTTTACACTTTTGGTTAAAACAAACCATAATTGAACGTCTAACTCAAGAAACATGAAGAAAAAAGCATTCATTGTCAAGAAAAGTTCATTTATAATCTCTCATTCCTTCAAAAGCCTTATTACTCACTTTAAATGGTTTTATAATCTCATAATTACTTTTAAGTTGAATTATTTACATTTTTCATTAAAACAAACTATAATTGATTGGCTACCTTAGGAAACATGTAGAGAAAGTCATTTACAGTCTTCCTTACCTTCAAAAACCTTATTACTAGCCTTAAATGGTTTTATAATATCATAATTGTATTTAAGTTGAATTTTATTCATTTTTTAATAAAATAGACTATAATTGAATGCTTGGTTAGGAGAACGTGTAGAAAAAACCATTCACTGACAAGAAAAGTCTATTTATAGTCTCTCATTCCTTCAAAAGCCTTATTACTCGCTTTAAATTATTTTATAATCTCATAACTGATCTTAAGTTGAATTTTTTACAGTTTTGGTTAAAACAAACCATAATGGAGCGTTTATCCTGAGAAATGTCAAGAAAAAAGCATTCATTGCCATGAAAAGTCCATTTATAATCTCTCATTCCTTCAAAAGCCTTATTACTCACTTTAA
>NW_018401821.1:444-769 GCF_002168275.2 Theobroma umbraticum | reverse complement strand
TTTGGTTAAAACAAACTATAATTGAACATCAACCTTGAGAAACGTGAAGAAAAAAGCATTCAATGCCAAGAAAAGTCCGTTTATACTCTTCTATTCCGTCAAAAGTCTTATTACTCACTTTAAATGGTTTTATAATCTCATACTTGTATTTAAGTTGAATTTTTTTTACAGTTTTCATTAAAATTGACTATAATTGATTGTCTGACTTGAGAAACGTGTAGTAAAAGCCATTCATTGACAAGAAAAGTCCATTTATAGTCTATTATTCCTTCAAAAGCCTTATTACTCGCTCTACATGGTTTTATAATCTCATAACTGATTTTAA
>NW_018401821.1:358-434 GCF_002168275.2 Theobroma umbraticum | reverse complement strand
TTTATAGTTTTGGTTAAAACAAACTATAATTAAATGTATACCTCACAAAATATGAAGAAAAAAGCATTCATTGGTA
>NW_018401821.1:191-348 GCF_002168275.2 Theobroma umbraticum | reverse complement strand
ATTTATAGTCTTTTATTCTTTCAAAGTTGAATTTGTTTACATTTTTTGTTCAAATAGACTATAATTGAATATCTACCTCGAGAAACGTGAAGAAAGAAACATTCATTTGCAAGAAAAGTTCATTTATGTCTCCCATTCCTTCGAAAGTCTTATTACT
>NW_018401821.1:0-175 GCF_002168275.2 Theobroma umbraticum | reverse complement strand
TAATCTCATAATTGATTTTAAGTTGAAGTTTTTTATATTTTTAGTTAAAACAGACTGTACACGAATGCAAACCTCAAGAAACATGTAGAAAAACCCATTTATTTAGAAGAAAAGTCCATTAATAGTCTCTTATTCCTTTAAAAGCCTTATTACTCACTTTAAATGGTTTTATAAT
>NW_018401820.1:1547-1662 GCF_002168275.2 Theobroma umbraticum | reverse complement strand
TTATTACTCACTTTAAATGGTTTTATAATCTAATAATTGATATTAAGTTAAATTGTTTTACATTTTTTATTAAAACAGACTATAATTGAATATCTATATCAGGAAACATGAAGAA
>NW_018401820.1:1150-1275 GCF_002168275.2 Theobroma umbraticum | reverse complement strand
TTTTTATATTTATGATTAAAACAGATAATAATTGAATGTCTATTTCAAGAAATGGAAAGAAAAAAGCATTTATTGGCAAGAAAAGACTATTTATGGCCTCTCATTTCTTCAAAAGCCTTATTATT
>NW_018401820.1:794-912 GCF_002168275.2 Theobroma umbraticum | reverse complement strand
ATTGATTTTAAGTTTAGTTTTTTTACATTTTTCATTAAAACAGACTATAATTGATTGTCTATCTCGAGTAATATGAAGAAAAGCACATTCATTAGCAAGAAAAGTCCATTTATAGTCA
>NW_018401820.1:624-765 GCF_002168275.2 Theobroma umbraticum | reverse complement strand
TTTAAATGGTTTTCTAGCCTCATAATTGATTTTAAGTTAAATTTTTGAACATTTTTTGTTAAAACAGGCTATAATTTAATGTCTGCTTTGAGAACCGTGAAGAAAAAAGCATTAATTGATAACAAAAGTCTATTTATAGCC
>NW_018401820.1:125-236 GCF_002168275.2 Theobroma umbraticum | reverse complement strand
TGAGAAACATGAAGAAAAGAGCATTCATTGGTAACAAAAGTCCATTTATAGTCATTAATTCCTTCAAAAGACTTATTGCTCACTTTAAATAGTTTTCTAATCTCATAATTG
>NW_018401820.1:0-115 GCF_002168275.2 Theobroma umbraticum | reverse complement strand
GAATTTTTTTACATTTTTCATTAAAATAGCCTATAATTGAATGTCTGTCTCAAGAAACATAAAGAAAAAAGGATTCATTGATACGAAAAGTCCATTTATAGCCTCCCATTCCTTC
>NW_018401819.1:1283-1417 GCF_002168275.2 Theobroma umbraticum | reverse complement strand
CAAATTAAAATCAATTATGAGGTTATAAAATCATTTAAAGCGAGTAATAAGGCTCTTGAAGGCATGGGTGACTATAAATGAAATTTTCTTGCTAATGAATATCTTTTTCTTCACGTTTCTCGAGGTAAACATAC
>NW_018401819.1:771-919 GCF_002168275.2 Theobroma umbraticum | reverse complement strand
TGGATGACTACAAATGGACTATTCTTGCCAATGAATATCTTTTTCTTCATGGTTTTTGAGGTAGACATTCAAGTATAATCTGTGTTATAAAAACGTAAAAAAATTCAACTTTAAATCAATTATGAGATTATAAAACCATTTAAAGCGA
>NW_018401819.1:658-754 GCF_002168275.2 Theobroma umbraticum | reverse complement strand
GGCATGGATGACTATAAATGGACTTTTCTTGTCAATGAATATCTTTTTCTTTATAATCTATTTTCATAGAAATATAAAAAGATTCAAATTAAAATC
>NW_018401819.1:516-648 GCF_002168275.2 Theobroma umbraticum | reverse complement strand
TTATAAAATCATTTAAAGCGATTAATAAGGCTTTTAAAGGTATCTGTGACTATAAATGGACTTTTATTACTAGTGGATATTTTTTTCTTCACATTTCTTGAGATAAATATTCAATTATAATCTGTTTTAATA
>NW_018401819.1:0-435 GCF_002168275.2 Theobroma umbraticum | reverse complement strand
ACGTTTTTGGAGGTACACATTCAATTATAATCTGTTTTAATAAAAAAATAAAAAAAAATCAAATTAAAATCAATTATGAGGTTATAAAATTATTTAAAGCGATAAAAAAGCTTTTAAAAGCATGGGTGACTATAAATGGTCTTTTCTTGCCAATGGATATATTCTTCTTCAAGTTTCTCAAGGAAAACATTCAATTATAATCTGTTTTAACAAAAAATATAAAACAATTCAAATTAAAACAAATTATGAGGTTATAAAATCATTTAGAGCGAGTAATAAGGCTTTTGAAGGTATCGGTGACTATAAATAGCCTTTTCTTACTAATCGATATCTTTTTTTCACATTTGTCGAGGTAAACATGTAATTATAATCTATTTTAATAATAAATGTAAAAAAGTTCAACTTAAAAGTAATTATGAGATTAAAAAACTATTT
>NW_018401818.1:1091-1194 GCF_002168275.2 Theobroma umbraticum | reverse complement strand
GACCACTAGAATCCTAAAAAGAAGGACTACAATGTTTAATTTTATCAATTCACCTAGCTCTGATTGGATCATGGTCAAACTCTTTCTCAAAGTCGGAGCACTG
>NW_018401818.1:813-1081 GCF_002168275.2 Theobroma umbraticum | reverse complement strand
TTTACCACTTTGTCTATTTCAGAACATGTCAAGATGAAACTAATGTTTGAAGTTGATAGACTGCCACAGCACTTGGAGAACAATGTTGCAGCGTTGATGAAAGGAAATAGACATACAAATTTCCAGAGAGCTCAGCGCTGGAGAAGTAGCGCGGCAGCGCTGGGCGACTTTCTAAAAATAAAAGAAGTTGATGAGATTTTGGAAATTAGGTTACTTGGAGTCTAATTAAGGGACCTTTTTTAGATATTTTGAGGAGGAAACAAGCAAC
>NW_018401818.1:489-622 GCF_002168275.2 Theobroma umbraticum | reverse complement strand
TCTTTGGATATTGCCTTTATTAGATATTATGAGCTAATTTATTTTTCTAGGATTATTGAAGTCACATGTAATCTAAATATTTAATCACTTTCTTGCTTATTTTCAATGGGATTTGAATTGTGTATTCCAATTT
>NW_018401818.1:0-132 GCF_002168275.2 Theobroma umbraticum | reverse complement strand
TAAATAATTTAGGACTCTTGGTTAGCAATTCAAACCATTGAAATAAGTTAAGGAGGAGAGGTAAGATTTAGATGAAGGGCGAGGCATATTGTAGTCTTAGGCTGGTTTGATTTGATATTTATTTGAATATTT
>NW_018401817.1:968-1086 GCF_002168275.2 Theobroma umbraticum | reverse complement strand
TTCGAGAACTCAACATCAAATTCTTTCTTTGCTTCCTTTTTAATCTTTAGCAACTTGTTCGGCTTCATTTGTCTCAAATTTTACTTAATCGATTTGCATTATGGTTTCAATGGTAGTT
>NW_018401817.1:299-417 GCF_002168275.2 Theobroma umbraticum | reverse complement strand
AGATGGTATCAAATGAGATAATAAAAAAATCATGCTTGGCATTCATTTAAATGACTAAAATAAGAAAAAGCCCATATTAAGTGAGATACTACTTCAAATGCCTTTGGGCATAGGCATT
>NW_018401817.1:0-163 GCF_002168275.2 Theobroma umbraticum | reverse complement strand
TGGATACACCAAAGGAACCTTCTCTTTAGAATTTTCATCCTTGATCATGTGAATAGATAGTTCCTCAAATGCCTCTTCAAGAGTCATAATAACCCCATTCGATGCTTAAGGAAGAATGTATCCTGCAAAGCAAAATGCCTTTTCATCCTTGTCTTTTTCACAA
>NW_018401816.1:0-1858 GCF_002168275.2 Theobroma umbraticum | reverse complement strand
GAAAGTTCACCGCATTGGTTCTTTGATCAAGAGAGCACTGCATCAACAAATCCGACTCTTCACGTCCACTCAACCAATGATTCTCCTTTTCTGTCCGTCTTAACTCTTTCTTTCTCCAAATTATGTGCCTTTTTTTGAGATTACTTATATTTTCGGTTATTTTTCTTATAAAATGGATATAAAATTCATATTACATCCTTAAATTAGAAATTAACAGCAGGATTGCGATGCCTTGTGATATATTATTTTAAAATAGAATGTTCATTCTTAATATTAATATACTTAAAAGACAAATTAGGATGAAGTTTTAACAAAGTGGAAATAATTTATCCTAATTTAACTAGTGAAGGTGGGGCAAGGATGAAATAAAAACATTAAGTTTCAATCGTAATATTTTATTTTACTTCAAAAAATCAAGAGTTGTGATTTAAATAGATAAATTATATGCAAAATTGTAAACTAACACGCGTTAGTTATTAGTATTACTAGTGGTAGTAGTAGTTGACATTTTTATTTAGTGCATCCACCAAACTCATTGGTCTGTGCAATACTTTTAAACTACTTTAGGTAATTTCTTTAACAAATACCAATGCATTTGAACTATACAACTGCTTTAGGTAATTCCTCGTATTTAGATGAAATTTTGTAGCACTTTATATATATATATATATATATATATATTTTGGAGTGAGATATCCTTTTTATATTTAAAACAAAATCTTGCAATGTATATATGTACCGTTGTATAGCAATGAGAAGACAACAAGTCTTTTCTCTATGTTTAGGACAGAGAAAGGAACTTGTTATTTTGGGTTAAGTGAGTGTAGAAAAAGACTGTTGAGCTTTATAAACGTTATTTGGACTTACTCAAAAATATAACAAACCCTGTTGCTGTTGGGTGCAGGGCTGTATGCTGTAGCATGTTCCCCATTTCAGTAAAATAAGGAAAAAAATCTCTAAAAGAAAAGAAAAGAAAAGGGTGGATGGAAGCATAAATAGGCCAAGGGTGGAAAGCACGTGATCACGTGGAGGGGAGGAGAAAGCAGGCCAATAAGAGAGAGGGGCTGATCATAGACCGTCGGTCAACATCACGATGAAGTTAGGCATCTACCAGCTGGATGCGCTGGATGCATAGCTGTCAACGTATTAGTGGGAGGCCGAGCCTGAGCCTGACTCTGCCTGCCTGCCTGGCCATCCCAAGGACCAGTTTCTTTTTTACTTGGGAACCTCGGAACGCCATAACGTGTTGGGATTTAATTTTTCAGTGATATGAACTGGCTTTCCACTATTGGCTTCGGCAATTGACTGGTCACTGAAAAGTTGTTGCCCTTTGTTTCTTTTGTTTAGGGGTAACAATACATCAAACTATAATTAATGCCCTCAAAACCAAATGCAGTACTAGTATAACTAATTAACAAACTACAATTATGTTTGTGGCTAAGTAAGGACTGAAATCAAGCCCCTCTTTCATTGTGTACTATTTCAGCGGTGATTCAACATTGTTGCCTTGTGTAGGGTTGAGGCAAAGAATTCCTTTGACTAACGTGATTCAAGTTTGTGGAATATGTTCCTTTTCAATCTTCGATTTCAAGGATTCCCTCGGTAATTAAATGCAAAGCTTTGACCTTAATCTACATTAATACATTCGCCTACACAAAAACCAAAGAAAGGGTAAAACTCAAAGACTCCTTCCAATCATTTTAAAAAGGATATTTTAACTTATTTTATTTTAAAAAGATGATTTTGATGTTTATATGTTTAACTCTGATAATGAATAGATAAAAGAAAATTGTAATCCAAACGAGAGGTTCAAAGTATAGATTAGAATGGGGTTTTTTGATTTTATCCAAAAAAAAAA
>NW_018401815.1:2715-2815 GCF_002168275.2 Theobroma umbraticum | reverse complement strand
ATGGCTTTTTCTATACATTTCCTAAGGCATGCATTCAATTACAGTTTGTTTTAACGAAAAATGTAAAAAATTTAGCTTAAAATCAATTATGTGATTATAA
>NW_018401815.1:2564-2705 GCF_002168275.2 Theobroma umbraticum | reverse complement strand
AGCAAGTAATAAGGCTTTTGAAGGAATAGAAGACTATAAATGGACTTTTCTTTCAAATAAATGAGTTTTTCTACACGTTTCTTGGAAAAGCATTCAATTATAGTCTGTTTTAACAAAAAATATAAAAAATTTAACTTAAAA
>NW_018401815.1:1800-1938 GCF_002168275.2 Theobroma umbraticum | reverse complement strand
ACATTCAATTACAGTCTGTTTTAACTAAAAATGTAAAAAAATTCAACTTAAAATTGATTATGAGATAATAAAACCATTTTAGGTGATTAATATGACTTTTGAAGGAATGGGAGACTATAAATGGACTTTTCTTCCAAA
>NW_018401815.1:1413-1554 GCF_002168275.2 Theobroma umbraticum | reverse complement strand
GAGACTATAAATGGACTTTTTTTTTCAAAAAAATGGGTTTCTCTACACATTTCCCGAGGTAAGCATTCAATTATAGTAAATTTTAATAACAAATAAAAAAATTCAATTTAAAATCAATTATGTGATTACAAAACCATTTAA
>NW_018401815.1:868-991 GCF_002168275.2 Theobroma umbraticum | reverse complement strand
GGAATGAGAGACTATAAATTGACTTTTCTTACCAATGAATGTTTTTTTCTTCATGTTTCTCAAGGCAAACATTGAATTATAGTCTGTTTAAACTAAAAATGTAAAAAGAATTGAATATAAAAT
>NW_018401815.1:122-215 GCF_002168275.2 Theobroma umbraticum | reverse complement strand
AGACATTCATTTATAGTTTGTTTGAACCAAAAATGCAAAAACAATTCAACTTAGCATGAATTATGAGACTATAAAACCATTTAAAGTGAATAA
>NW_018401815.1:0-112 GCF_002168275.2 Theobroma umbraticum | reverse complement strand
GAAGGAATGGGAGACTATAAATTGACTTTTTTTTCAAATAAACGGGTTTTTGTACACATTTCCCAAGGCAAGCATTCAATTACAGTCTATTTTAACAAAAAATAAAAAAAAT
>NW_018401814.1:0-1082 GCF_002168275.2 Theobroma umbraticum | reverse complement strand
TTAATCAAAAATCTAAAAACTTCAACATAAAATCAATTATGAGATTCTAAAACCATTTAAAGCGAGTTGTTAGGCTTTTGAAGGAATAGATGACTATAAACGGACATTTCTTGTCAATGAATATCTTTTTCTTCGTGTTTCATGAGATAGACATTCAATTATAATCTGTTTTAATCCAAAATATAAAACAATTGAACTTAAAATCAATTTTGAGATTATAAAACCATTTAAAGCGAGTAATAAGACTTTTGAAAGAATGGGTGACTATAAATGGACTTTTCTTGCCAATGAATGTCTTTTTCTTCATGTTTCTCAAGGTGGATATTCAATTATAATCTGTTTTACCCAAAAATGTAAAAAAAAACTTCAACTTAAAATCAATTATGACATTATAAAACCATTTCAAGCAAGTAATAAGGCTTTTGAGGGAATGAGAGACTATAAATGGACTTTTCTTGCCAATGAATGCCTTTTTCTTCATGTTTCATGAGGTAGGCATTCAATTATAGTTTGTTTTAACCAAAAATGTAAAAAAATTCAACTTAAAATCAATTTTGATATTATAAAATCGTTTAAAGCAAATAATAAGGCTTTTGAAGGAATGGGTAACTATAAATGGACTTTTTTGCCAATGAATGTCTTTTTCTTCATGTTTCTCAAGGTAGACATTAGATTATAATCTGTTTTAATCAATAATTTAAAAAAAAATGATCCTAAAATCAATTATGACATTAAAAAACCATTTAAAGCGAGTAATAAGGCTTTTGAAGGAATGGATGACTATAAATAGACTTTTGTTGCTAATGAATACCTTTCTCTTCAGGTTTTTTAGGGTAGACATTCAATTATAATCTGTTTTATCCAAAAATGGAAAAACAATTCAACTTAAAATCAATTATGACATTATAAAACCATTTAAAACGAGCAATAGGGCTTTTGAAGGAATGAGAGACCATAAATGGACTTTTCTTGCCAATAAATGTTTTTTTCTTCATGTTTCATGAGGTAGGTGTTCAATTATAGTTTGGTTTAGCTAAAAATGTAAAAAAATTCAACTTAAAATCAATTATGAGATTATAAAA
>NW_018401813.1:2576-2692 GCF_002168275.2 Theobroma umbraticum | reverse complement strand
TAAAACAACTTAAAGTGAGCAATAAGACTTTTGAAGGAATTGGTGACTATAATCAACTTTTCTTGCAATTGAATGCGTTTTTCTTTACGTTTCTTGAAGCAGACATTCTATTATAG
>NW_018401813.1:2457-2566 GCF_002168275.2 Theobroma umbraticum | reverse complement strand
TCAAAAATATAAAAATACTCAACTAAAAATCAATTATTAAATTATAAAATAATTAAAAGCGAGTAATAAGGCTTTTAAAGGAATGGGTAACTATAAATGGACTTTTCTT
>NW_018401813.1:1977-2224 GCF_002168275.2 Theobroma umbraticum | reverse complement strand
TACCTTTTTCATCATGTTTTTTGAGGTAGACATTCTATTATAGTCTGTTTTAACTAAAAATATAAAAATACTCAACTTAAAATCAATTATAGGTTTATAAAATCATTTAAAGCGAGTAGTAAGGTTTTTGAACGAATGGATGATTGTAAATAAACTTTTCTTGCCAATGAATGCTCTTTTCTTCATGTTTCCTAAGGTAAACATTCAATTATTGCCTGTTTTAATAAAAAATGTAAAGAAATTCAAA
>NW_018401813.1:1584-1712 GCF_002168275.2 Theobroma umbraticum | reverse complement strand
TTTGAAGGAATGGGTGACTATCAATGGACTTTTTTTCTCAATGAATGACTTTTTCTACACGTTTATCGAGTTAAGCATTCAATTATAGTCTGTTTTAACTAAAAATGTAAAAAAAATTCAACTTAAAA
>NW_018401813.1:1012-1141 GCF_002168275.2 Theobroma umbraticum | reverse complement strand
AATGAATGGCTTTTTCTTTATGTTTTTCGAGACTGACATTCAATTATAGTATGTCTTAACCAAAAATGTAAAAACATTTAACTTAAAATCAATTATGAGATTGTAAAACAATTTAAAGCGAGTAATAAG
>NW_018401813.1:676-794 GCF_002168275.2 Theobroma umbraticum | reverse complement strand
TAAGGCTTTTGAAGGAATGGGTCACTATAAATGGACTTTTCTTAACAATGAGTGCATTTTTCTACACATTTCTTGAAGTAGACATTTAATTATAGTTTGTTTTAACCAAAAGAGTAAA
>NW_018401813.1:381-494 GCF_002168275.2 Theobroma umbraticum | reverse complement strand
TATAGTCTGTTTTAATGAAAAATGTAAAAAAATTCAACTTAAAATCAATTTTGAAATTTTAAAATAATTTAAAGCAAGTAATAAGGCTTTTGAAGGAATTGGTGACTATAAAT
>NW_018401813.1:0-130 GCF_002168275.2 Theobroma umbraticum | reverse complement strand
TAACTATAAATAGACTTTTCTTATCAATGAATACCTTTTTCTTTATCTTTCTCATGGTAAACATTTTATTATAGTCTGTTTTAACCAAAAATATAAAAAAAACTCAACTTAAAATCAATTATAAGTTTAT
>NW_018401812.1:1348-1459 GCF_002168275.2 Theobroma umbraticum | reverse complement strand
TTCATATTAGGAGGTACGTAGGCAACTTGGCCTCATCACCAATTTTAGTCAACATAGAAAATAAAAAGTCTCTTTGATTAAAGATAATTCAAATATTTGCATTGTTGAAAT
>NW_018401812.1:767-915 GCF_002168275.2 Theobroma umbraticum | reverse complement strand
AATTCATATTACCTAGCCTTATGGAACTGTTCTAGTCAAGCTTGATGGACATTGGGAGTTCAGCTCTTTAGATTCTTATAGTGACACCGAGTAATTTGATTAATGTAACATCAGCCATAGGTTTTCCTTATCAGCCTATGTTTGTATA
>NW_018401812.1:468-676 GCF_002168275.2 Theobroma umbraticum | reverse complement strand
CTTGTTCCTATATGTTAAGTTTAGCTAAATCATGTATCGTACTCAATTCTTGGCAATGACAAAAACACATGAAAGATTGTAAATTCCAAAAAAAAAAAAGATTTGAAACATAGACATATATTCTCCTTGAGTTATTTGAGCTGGTAAAAAAAATTGCCATGATTATTGCTTAACTGTTTCACAACTTCATGGATGGGGTTTTTCCCAA
>NW_018401812.1:0-110 GCF_002168275.2 Theobroma umbraticum | reverse complement strand
GATGAAAGAGCTTTAAAGGTTCAAATATTTCATTAATACTTTAAAAATAAATATTATTACAATAAAGAATTTATAAATATGTCAATATCCTAGGCCTAATGTAATCTTGA
>NW_018401811.1:1454-1566 GCF_002168275.2 Theobroma umbraticum | reverse complement strand
AGTCTGTTTTAATGAAAAATATAAAAAAAATCAACTTAAAATCAATTATGAGATGATAAAACCATTTGAAGCGAGTAATAGGGATTTGAAAGAATGGGTTGCTATAAATGGA
>NW_018401811.1:1223-1444 GCF_002168275.2 Theobroma umbraticum | reverse complement strand
CAATGAATGCCTTTTTCTTCACTTTTCTGTAGGTAAACATTTAATTATAATCTGTTTTAATCAAAAGTGTAAAAAAAATTGAACTTAAAATCGATTTTCAGATTATAAAACCATTTAAAGTGAGTAATACTACTTTTGAAAGAATTGGTGACTATAAATGGACTTTCCTTGCCAATGAATGTGTTTTTCTTCACGTTTCTCAAAGTAGACATTCAATTATT
>NW_018401811.1:688-914 GCF_002168275.2 Theobroma umbraticum | reverse complement strand
AATATAAAAAATTTAACTTAAAATCAATTATGAGATTATTAAACCATTTAAAACGAGTAATAAGGCTCTTGAAGGAATTGGAGACTATAAATGTACTTTTCTTGCTACTGAATGCCTTTTTCCTCATGTTTCTCATTGTAAACATTTAATTATAATCTGTTTTAACCAAAAAAGTAAAAAAAATATAACTTAAAATCAATTTTGAGATTATAAAACCATTTAAAGC
>NW_018401811.1:529-678 GCF_002168275.2 Theobroma umbraticum | reverse complement strand
GCTTTTGAAGGAACGAATGACTATAAATAGACTTTTCTTGCTGATGAATGCTTTTTTCTTCACATTTTTTGAGCTAGACATTCAATTATAGTCTATTTTAATAAAAAATGCTAATAAAAATTGAACATAAAATCAATTTAGGGATAATA
>NW_018401811.1:399-519 GCF_002168275.2 Theobroma umbraticum | reverse complement strand
AAGTGAATAATAAGGCTTTTGAAGGAATGGGTGACTATAAATAGACTTTTCCTGTCAATAGATACATTTTCTTCATGTTTCTCGAGGTAGACATTCAATTATAGTCTATTTTAACCAAAA
>NW_018401811.1:0-159 GCF_002168275.2 Theobroma umbraticum | reverse complement strand
A
This sequence comes from Theobroma umbraticum, assembly GCF_002168275.2. Lineage (NCBI taxonomy): Eukaryota > Viridiplantae > Streptophyta > Magnoliopsida > Malvales > Malvaceae > Theobroma > Theobroma umbraticum. Next base: position 158 of record NW_018401811.1, on the reverse strand, counting down.
ATCAATTATGAGAATATAAAATCATTTAAAGCGAGTAATAAGGCTTTCAAAGGAATGAGAGACATAAATGGACTTTTCGTGCAAATGAATAAATTTTTCTTCTCGTTTCTCAAGGTAGACATTCAATTATAGTCTGTTTTAACTAAAAATATAAACAA
>NW_018401810.1:7632-7719 GCF_002168275.2 Theobroma umbraticum | reverse complement strand
GTCAATGGATATCTTTTTCTTCACATTTCTCGAGGTAGACATTCAATTATAATTAGTTTTCATAAAAAATATAAAAAAATTTAACTT
>NW_018401810.1:7558-7622 GCF_002168275.2 Theobroma umbraticum | reverse complement strand
ATGAGGTTATAAAATCATTTAAAGCAAGCAATAATGCTTTAAAAAGCATGGGTGACTATAAATG
>NW_018401810.1:7452-7548 GCF_002168275.2 Theobroma umbraticum | reverse complement strand
GCCAATGGATATCCTTTTCTATGTGTTTCTCGATGTAGACATTCAATTATAATCAGTTTTCATAAAAATATAAAAAAATTCAACTTAAAATTAATT
>NW_018401810.1:6946-7442 GCF_002168275.2 Theobroma umbraticum | reverse complement strand
AAAAACATTTAAAGCGAGTAATAATGCCTTCAAAAGCATGGGTGACTATAAATGGACTTTTCTTGAAAATTGATACCTTTTTTTTCAAGTTTCTCGAGGTTGACATTCAACTATAATTTGTTTTAATAAAAAATGCAAAACAGTTCAACTCTAAATCATTTATGACATTATAAAATCATTTAAAACGAGTAAAAAGGCTTTCGAAGATATGGGTGACTATAAATGGACTTTTCTTCCCAATGGATATGTTTTGCTTCATGTTTGTCTTGATAGACATTCAATTATTATCTGGTTTAACCAAAAATGTAAAACAATTTAACTTAAATTAATTATGTGATTAAAAAAATTATTTCGAAGGTATGGGTGACTATAAATAGACTTTTCTTGCTAATGGATATATTTTTCTTCTCGTTTCCTAATGCAGACATTCAATTATTATCTATTTTAATCAAAAATGTAAAAATATTGAACTTAAAATCAATTATAAGATTATAAA
>NW_018401810.1:6790-6928 GCF_002168275.2 Theobroma umbraticum | reverse complement strand
TAAGGCTTTTGAAGGCATGGGTGACTATAAATGGACTTCTCTTCCCAATGAATAGATTTTTTTCACGTTTCTCAAGTTAGATATTCAATTATTATCTGTTTTAATCAAAAATATAAAAACATTTAACTTAAAATCAAT
>NW_018401810.1:6553-6758 GCF_002168275.2 Theobroma umbraticum | reverse complement strand
TAAGGCTTTCGAAGGTATGGGTGACTATAAATGAACTTTTCTTGTCAATGGATATCTTTTTCTTAACGTTTCTCGAGATAGACATTCAAATATAATCTGTTTTAATAAAGAATTTAAAAAAATTTAACTTAAAATCAATTATGAGATTATAAAATCATATAAAGCAAGTAATAAGGTTTTCGAAGGCATGGGTGGCTATAAATAG
>NW_018401810.1:6028-6172 GCF_002168275.2 Theobroma umbraticum | reverse complement strand
GAACTTTTCTTACCAATGGATATCTTTTTCTTCATGTTTCTCGAGGTAGACATTAAATTATAATATGTTTTAATAAAAAAACATAAAAAAATTTAACTTAAAATCAATTATAAGATTATAAAAATATTTAAGGCGAGTAATAAG
>NW_018401810.1:4269-5928 GCF_002168275.2 Theobroma umbraticum | reverse complement strand
CTTTAAATGATTTTATAATCTCATAATTAATTTTAAGTTGAATTTTTTTAAATTCTTTATTAAAATAGATTATATTTGAATGTCTATCTCTAGAAACGTTAAGAAAAAGATATCCATTGACAAGAAAAGTTCATTTATAGTCACCGATACCTTCGAAAGCCTTATTACTTGCTTTAAATATTTTTATGATCTCTTAATTGATTTTAAGATAAATGTTTTTATATTTTTGATTAAAATAGATAATAATTGAATATCTGCCTTGAGAAACATGAAAAAAATATATTCATTGGGAAGAGAAGTCCATTTATAGTCACCCATGCCTTCAAAAGCCTTATTACTCACTATAAATATTTTTATTTGATTTTAAGTTAAAAATTTTTACATTTTTGACTAAAATAGATAATAATTGAATGTCTGCATTAGGAAATGAGAAGAAAAATATATCCATTGGCAAGAAAAGTCTATTTATAGTCACGCATACCTTCGAAAGCCTCATTACTCGCTTTAAATATTTTTTTAATCACATAATTAAATTTAAGTTAAATTTTTTTACATTTTTGGTTAAACCAGATAATAATTGAATGTCTGTCAACACAAACATGAAGCAAAACATATTCATTGGGAAGAAAAGTCTATTTATAGCCACCCATGCCTTCAAAAGCCTTTTTACTCATTTTAAATGATTTTATAATCTCATAAATGATTTTGAGTTGAATTTTTTTATATTTTTTATTAAAATAAATTACAGTTGAATGTCTACTTCGAGAAACTTGAAAAAAAAGATATCTATTGTCAAAAAAAGTCCATTTATAGTCACCCATGCTTTCGAAAGTATTATTACTCACTTTAAATGTTTTTATAATCTTATAATTAATTTTAAGTTAAATTTTTTTATTTTTTTATTAAAACATATTATAATTGAATGTCTACCTCGAGAAACACGTAGAAAAGGATATCCATTGACAAGAAAAGTCCATTTATAGTCACCCATACTTTCAAAAGCATTATTACTCATTTTAAATGATTTAATAACCTCATAATTGATTTAAATTTAAATTTTTTTATATTTTTTATGAAAACTGATTATAATTAAATGTCTACCTCGAGAAACGTGAAGAAAAAGATATCCATTTACAAGAAAGGTCCATTTATAGTCACCCATACCTTCGAAAGCCTTTCTACTCGCTTTAAATACTTTTATAATCTCATAATTGATTTTAAGTTAAATTTTTTTATATTTTTTATTAAAACAGATAATAATTGAATGTCTGCCTTGAGAAATGTGAAGAAAAACATATCTATTGAGAGGAAATGTCCATTTATAATCATCCATGCGTTCGAAAGCCTTCTCAGTAGCTTTAAATGATTTTATAACCTTATAATTAGCTTTAAGTTCAATTTTTTTATATTTTTTATTAAAATAGATTATAATTTAATGTCTACCTCAAGAAACATGAAGAAAAAGATATCAATTGGCAAGAAAAGTCCATTTATAGTCACCAATGCTTTCAAAAGCATTATTACTCACTTTAAAGGTTTTTATAATCTTAAAATTAATTTTGAGTTGAATTTATTTACATTTTTGGTAAAACATTTAATAATTAAATATCTACCTCGAGAAACGTGAAGAAAATGATATCCATTGGTAAGAAAAGTCTA
>NW_018401810.1:3882-4259 GCF_002168275.2 Theobroma umbraticum | reverse complement strand
CCCATGCCTTCAAAAGCCTTATTATTCGCTTTAAATGATTTGTAACCTCATAACTGATTTTAAGTTGAATTTTTTACATTTTTATTAAAACAAATTATAATTAAATGTTTAACTTAAGAAATATGAAGAAAAAGATACCCATCGACAGAAAAAGTCCATTTATGGTCACCGATATCTTCGAAAGCGTTATTACTCGCTTTAAATGATTTTATAACCTCATAATTAATTTTAAATTGAATTTTTTTATATTTTTTATTAATATAGATTATAATTAAATGTTTACCTCAAGAAATGTGAAGAAAAATATATCCATTGGTAAGAAAAGTCCGTTTATAGCGACCCATGCCTTATTACTCGCTTTAAATATTTTTATAATC
>NW_018401810.1:3766-3872 GCF_002168275.2 Theobroma umbraticum | reverse complement strand
TTTTAAGTTGAATTTTTTATATTTTTTATTAAAGCAGATTATAATTGAATGTCTACCTCAAGAAATGTGAAGAAAAAGATTTTCATTGGCAAGAAAAGTCCATTTA
>NW_018401810.1:3620-3756 GCF_002168275.2 Theobroma umbraticum | reverse complement strand
TGCTTTCAAAAGCATTATTACTCGCCTTAAAGGTTTTTATAATCTTATAATTGATTTTCAGTTGAATCTTTTTACATTTTTTATTAAAACAGATTATACTTGAATGTCTACTTCGAGAAACATGAAGAAAAAGATA
>NW_018401810.1:3486-3610 GCF_002168275.2 Theobroma umbraticum | reverse complement strand
AGAAAAGTTCATTTATAGTCACCCATACTTTCGAAAGCATTATTACTCGCTTTAAATATTTTTATAATCATATAATTGATTTTAAGTTGAATTTTTTTTATTTTTTATTAAAACAGATTATAAT
>NW_018401810.1:2934-3145 GCF_002168275.2 Theobroma umbraticum | reverse complement strand
TACTCGCTTTAAATGTTATTATAATCTCATAATTGATTTTAAGTTGAATTTTTTTATATGTTTTGTTAAAATAGATAAAAATTGAATGTCTGTCTTGAGAAATGAGAAGAAAAAGATATCCATTGGTTAAAAAAGTCCATTTCTAGTCACCCATACCTTCAAAAGCCTTATTACTCACGTTAAATGATTTTATAATCTCATAATTAATTTT
>NW_018401810.1:2795-2924 GCF_002168275.2 Theobroma umbraticum | reverse complement strand
TTTTTATATTTTTTATTAAAGTAGATTATAATTAAATGTCTACCTCTAAAAACGTAAAGAAAAATATATCCATTGGCAGGAAAAGTCTATTTATAGTCACCGATACCTTCGAAAGCCTTATTACTCACT
>NW_018401810.1:2597-2718 GCF_002168275.2 Theobroma umbraticum | reverse complement strand
ATGTCTACCTTGAGAAACGTGAAAAAAAAGATATCTATTGGCAAGAAAATTCTATTTATAGTCACCCATGAGTTCGAAAGTCTTGTTACTCGCTTTAAATATTTTTATAATCTCATAATTG
>NW_018401810.1:2445-2587 GCF_002168275.2 Theobroma umbraticum | reverse complement strand
TAATTTTTTTATATTTTTTATTAAAATAGATTATAATCAAATATTTACCTCAAGAAACGTGAAGAAACAGATATCCATTGGCAGGAAAAGTCCATTTATAGTCACCGATACCTTTGAAAGCCTTATTACTCGCTTTAAATGA
>NW_018401810.1:2253-2435 GCF_002168275.2 Theobroma umbraticum | reverse complement strand
TCAGAATTGATTTTAAGTTGATTTTTTAAAATTTTTTATTAAAACAGATTATAATTGAATGTCTACCTCGAAAATGTGAAAAAAAAAGATATCCATTGGCACGAAAAGTCCATTTATAGTCACTCATGCCTTCGTAAGCCTTGTTACTCGTTTTAAATATTTTTATAATCTCATAATTGATT
>NW_018401810.1:2009-2243 GCF_002168275.2 Theobroma umbraticum | reverse complement strand
GGTTTTTACATTTTTGGTTAAAACAGATAATAATTGAATGTCTGCCTTGAGAAAAGTGAAGAAAAAGATATCCATTGGCAAAAAAGTCAATTTACAGCCACCCATGCCTTCGAAAGTCTTATTATTCGATTTAAATGATTTTATAAACTCATAATTAATTTTAATCTAAATTTTTTTATATTTTTATTAAAACAGATTATAATTAAATGTTTACCTCAAGAAACATGAAGAAAA
>NW_018401810.1:1625-1807 GCF_002168275.2 Theobroma umbraticum | reverse complement strand
TTACTCGCTTTAAATGATTTTACAATCTCATAATTGATTTTAAGTTAAATTTTTTTAAACTTTTTATTAAAATAGATTATAATTAAATGTCTATCTTAAGAAACAAGAACAAAAAGATATCTATTGGCAAGAAAAGTCCATTTATAGTCACCCATGCGTTTGAAAGCCTTATTACTCGCTTT
>NW_018401810.1:1101-1615 GCF_002168275.2 Theobroma umbraticum | reverse complement strand
ATAATCTCATAATTAATTTTAAGCTAAATGTTTTTATATTTTTGCTTTAAACAGAAAATAATTGAATGCCTGTCTCAAGAAACGAGAAGAAAAAATATCCATTGGTAAGAAAAGTCTATTTATAGCCACCCATACCTTCGAAAGCCTTATTGCTCGCTTTAAATAATTTTATAACCTCATAACTGATTGTAAGTTAAATTTTTTTATATTTTTTATTAAAATAGGTTATAATTAAATATTTATCTCGAGAAATGTGAAAAAAAAAGATATCCATTGATAAGAAAAGTCCATTTATAATCACTGATACCTTCGAAAGCCTTATTACTCGCTTTAAATAATTTTATAACCTCATAATAAATTTCAAGTTAAATTTTTTTATATTTTTTCTTAAAACAAATTATAATAGAATATCTACCTTGAGAGACGTGGAGAAAAGGATATCCATTGGCAAGAAAAGTCTATTTATAGTCACCCATGCTATCGAAAGCGTTATTACTCACTTTAAATGATTTTA
>NW_018401810.1:921-1091 GCF_002168275.2 Theobroma umbraticum | reverse complement strand
ATTGATTTAAAGTTGAATTTTTTTAGATTTTTTATTAAAACAGATTGTAATTTAATGTCTATCTCGAGAAACATGAAGAAAAAGATATCCATTAGTAAGAAAGGTCCAGTTATAGTCACCCATGCCTTCGGAAGCCTTTTTACTCGCTTTAAATACTTTTATAATCTCAT
>NW_018401810.1:521-911 GCF_002168275.2 Theobroma umbraticum | reverse complement strand
AAGTTGAATTTTTTTATTTTTTTAGTTAAAAGAGATAATAAGTGAATGTCCGCCTTAGGAAACGAGAAGAAAAAGATATCCATTGGTAAGAAAAGTCCAGTTATAGTCACCTACACCTTCAAAAGCCTTTTTACTCGCTTGAAATAGTTTTATACTCTCATAATGGATTTTAAGTGACATTTTTTTATATTTTTGATTACAGGAGATAATAATTGAATGTCTACCTCGAGAAATATAAAGAAAAAGATATCCATTGGAAAGAAAAGTTCATTTATAGTCACCCATGCTTTCAAAAATATTATTACTCGCTTTAAATATTTTTATACTCTTATAATTGATTTTAAGTTGATTCTTTTTACAGCGTTTTTAAAACAGATTATAATTGAATGT
>NW_018401810.1:395-511 GCF_002168275.2 Theobroma umbraticum | reverse complement strand
AAACGTGAAGAAAAAGATATCTATTTGCAAGAAAAGTCCATTTATAGTTACCTATGCTTTCAAAAGCATTATTACTCGGTTTAAATGATTTTATAATCTCATAATTGATTTTAAGT
>NW_018401810.1:0-136 GCF_002168275.2 Theobroma umbraticum | reverse complement strand
AAGTTGAATTTTTTTACATTTTTGGTTAAAATAGATAATAATTGAATGTCTGCCTCAAGAAACGAGAAGAAAAAGATATCCTTTGGCAAGAGAAGTCCATTTATAGTCACCCATACCTTCGAAAGCCTTATTACTC
>NW_018401809.1:0-1242 GCF_002168275.2 Theobroma umbraticum | reverse complement strand
TTCAAATTTTCAGATAGAATGCTCTTAGTCGACTAACATTATCACTTAGTCGACTAAGTCATCTTTGCCTCTGAACCCAATTTTTAGTAGTAGACTCTTAGTCGACTAACAAAATGTCTTAGTCGATTAAGTCGTTTCTGTCTCTGAACCCAATTTCTAGTTGTAAGCTTTTAGTCGACTAACAAAACTTCTTAGTCGATTAAGTTGTTTCTGTCTCTAAACCCAGTTTTTGACAGTAAGCTCTTAGTCGACTAATGTTGTCTCTTGGTCGACTAAGCGCTCTCTGTTTCACGATTTGCTTGAACCCGCTAGCTTCTCTTTTAAGTTTTATCTAACCAACTCCCTTGATTATCTAACTTAGAAGCTTCTTGTTTCATTGCTCAATTGTTGCTCCTTATCCTTATGAGTTTTTGATATTGGTTTTTGAATGATTAACTAATTATTTAATATATTTTTGTCCTGCACACTCAAGTAAAAAAGTTAGACATAGATAAATGGGAATGTTTTATTATCATCAAAAACTAATGGAGCTAACATTTATAACCTCATAATTGATTTTAAGTTAAATTTTTTTACATTTTTGGTTAAAACAGATTATAGTTGAATGTTTACCTTGGGAAACATGAGGAAAAAGGCTATCATGAGCAAGAAAATTTCCTTTATAGTCACCCATACCTTTGAAAGCCTTATTACTCACTTAAAATGGTTTTATAATCTGATAAATGATTTTAAGTTGAATGTTTTTACATTTTTTATTAAAACAGATTATAATGAATGTCTACCTTGGAAAATGTGAAGAAAAAGCCATTCATAGACAAGTAAAGTCCATTTATAGTTACCCATACCTTCAAAAGCGTAATTACTCATTTTAAATGATTTTATAATCTCATAATTGATTTTAGGTAGAATTTTTTTACATTTTTCATTAAAATAGATTATAAGTGAATGTCTATCTCGAGAAACGTGAAGAAAAAGCCATTGATTAAGAAGAAAAGTCTATTTCTAATCACCCAAGCTTTCAAAAGCCTTATTACTCACTTTAAATGGTTTTATAATCTCATAATTGATTTTAGGTTGAATTTTTCTACATTTTTTGTGAGCACATATTCTAATTGATTGTTTGCGTTAAGAAATGTGAAAAAAAAAAGGTATTTATTGGTAAGAAAAGTCCATTTATAGTCACCCATGCTTTCAAAAGTCTTATTACTCACTTTAAATAGTTTTATAATCTCATAATTGATT
>NW_018401808.1:2356-2473 GCF_002168275.2 Theobroma umbraticum | reverse complement strand
ACTTTTCTTTCCCATGAATGCTCTTTCATTCATGTTTCTTAGGGTAGATATTCAATTATTGTATGTTTTAATCAAAAATGTAAAAAAATTCAACTTAAAATTAATTATTAGATTATA
>NW_018401808.1:2191-2324 GCF_002168275.2 Theobroma umbraticum | reverse complement strand
AGGAATGGGTGACTATAAAATGACTTTTCTTACCAATGAATGCTTTTTTTTCACGTTTCTCAAGATAGACATTCAATTGTTATTTGTGTTAATGAAAAATGTAAAAGAATTCAATTTAAAATCAATTATGAGG
>NW_018401808.1:1975-2085 GCF_002168275.2 Theobroma umbraticum | reverse complement strand
ATCAATTATTAGATTATAAAACCATTTAAAGCTAGTAATAAGGCTTTTAAAGGATTGAAAGACTATAAATGGGCTTTTCTTGCCAATGAATGCTCTTTTCTTCACATTTC
>NW_018401808.1:1360-1550 GCF_002168275.2 Theobroma umbraticum | reverse complement strand
AAAATTAATTATGAGATTATAAAACCATTTAGAACGAGTAAAAAGGTTGTTGAATGAATAGAAGGCTATAAATGGACTTTTCTTATCAGTGAATACTTTTTTCTTCATGTTTCATGAGGCAAACATTCAATTATAGTCTATTTTAATGAAAAATGTAAAAACTTCAACTTAAAATCAATTATGAGATTAT
>NW_018401808.1:782-905 GCF_002168275.2 Theobroma umbraticum | reverse complement strand
AAAAGGCTGTTGAAGGAATGAGAGGCTATAAATAGACTTTTCTTATCAATGAATAATTTTTTCTTTATGTTTCTCAAGGCAGACATTTAATTGTAGTCTGTTTTAACAAAAAATATAAAAAAA
>NW_018401808.1:627-748 GCF_002168275.2 Theobroma umbraticum | reverse complement strand
ATTTAAAGCGAGTAATAAGGGTTTTGATGGAATGGGTGACTATAAATGGACTTGTCTTGCCAATGAATTTTTTTTCTTCATCTTTCTTGAGATAGACAATCAATTATTGTTTGTTTTAATA
>NW_018401808.1:145-258 GCF_002168275.2 Theobroma umbraticum | reverse complement strand
TTCACCTTTCTTGAGATAGATATTTAATTATAGTCTGTTTTAATAACAAATGTAAAAACATTCAACTTAAAATCAATTATTAGATTATAAAACCGTTTAAAGTGAGTAATAAG
>NW_018401808.1:0-126 GCF_002168275.2 Theobroma umbraticum | reverse complement strand
GCTGTAAATAGACTTTTCTTGCCAGTGAATGCTTTTTTCTTCTTACTTCTTAAGGCAGACATTCAATTATATCCTGTTATAATGAAAAATGTAAAAACCTTGAACTTAAAATCAATTATGAGATTG
>NW_018401807.1:2285-2598 GCF_002168275.2 Theobroma umbraticum | reverse complement strand
AAGCGAGTAATAAGGCTTTTGAAGGAATCGGTGACTATAAATTGACTTTTCTTGTCAAAGAATGCCTTTTTTTTCATGTTTCTCAAGCTAAACATTCAATTATAATTTGTTCTAACCAAAAATGTAAAAGAATTCAACTTAAAATCAATTTTGAGATTATAAAACTATTTACAGTGAGTAATAAAGCTTTTGAAGGAATGGGTGGCTACAAATGCACTTTTCTTGCCAATGAATGTCTTTTTCTTCATGTTTCCTAAGGTAGATATTCAATTACAATCTATTCTAACCAAAAATATAAAATAATTCAACCTAA
>NW_018401807.1:1941-2275 GCF_002168275.2 Theobroma umbraticum | reverse complement strand
GAGATTATAAAACTTTTTAAAGCAAGTAATAAGGCTTTTGAAGGAACGGGTGACTATAAATGAACTTTTCTTTTCAATGAATATCTTTTTCCTCACGTTTCTTATTGTAAACATTTGATTATAATCTGTTCTAAGAAAAAATGAAAAAAAATTCAACTCAAAATCAATTTTGAGATTAAAAAAATATTTAGAGTGAGTAATAAGGTTTTTGAAGGAATAGGTGTTGATAAATGGACTTTTCATACTAATGAATGCCTTTTTCTTCACGTTTTCTAAGGTAAACATCTAATTATAGTCCGTTTTAACTGAAAATATAAAAAAATTTAACTTAAAA
>NW_018401807.1:1748-1931 GCF_002168275.2 Theobroma umbraticum | reverse complement strand
GATTATAAAACTATTTAACGCAAGTACTAAGGCTTTTGAAGGAATGAGTGATTATAAATGGACTTTTTTTGCTAATCAATACCTTTTTCTTCATGTTTCTTAAGGCAAACATTAGATTATAATTTGTTCTAACAAAAAATGTAAAAAATTCAACTTAAAATTAATTTTGAGATTATAAAACCA
>NW_018401807.1:1583-1730 GCF_002168275.2 Theobroma umbraticum | reverse complement strand
GCTTTTGAAGGAATGGGTGACTATAAATGGACTTTTCATACCAATGAATACCTTTTTCTTCACCTCTCCTGAGGCAGACATTGAATTATAGTCTTTTTAATCAAAAATATAAAAAAATTCAACTTAAAATCAATTATGAAATTATAA
>NW_018401807.1:1430-1573 GCF_002168275.2 Theobroma umbraticum | reverse complement strand
AGTGAGTAATAAGGCTTTTGAAGGAATTAGTGACTATAAATGGACTTTTCTTGCAAATGAATACCTTTTTCTTTATGTTTTCCAAGGCAAACACTCAATTATAATTTGTTTTAACTAAAAATATAAAAAAATTCAACCTAAAA
>NW_018401807.1:1086-1361 GCF_002168275.2 Theobroma umbraticum | reverse complement strand
TTTATCAAGGTACACATTCAATCATAATACGTTCTAATCAAAAATATAAAAAATTAAACTTAAAATTAGTTATGAGATTATAAAATCATTTAAAGCGAGTAATAAAGCTTTTGAAAGAATAGTAACTATAAATGGACTTTTCTTACTAATGAATGGCTTTTTCTTCACATTTCTTCAGGTAGATATTCAATTATAACTTGTTTTAAGTAAAAATGTAAAACATTTTAACTTAAAATCAATTATAAAATTATAAAACTATTTAAATCGAATAATAA
>NW_018401807.1:705-833 GCF_002168275.2 Theobroma umbraticum | reverse complement strand
ACTATAAATAGACTTTTCTTGCCAATGAATGCTTTTTTCTTCACGTTTCCCAAGACAAACATTCAATTGTAATTTGTTTTACTAAAAATGTAAAAAAATTCAACTTAAAATCAATTTTGAGATTATAA
>NW_018401807.1:285-695 GCF_002168275.2 Theobroma umbraticum | reverse complement strand
AGTGAGTAATAAGGCTTTTGAAGGAATGAGTGACTATAAATGGACGTTTCTAGCAAATGAATGCCTTTTCCTTCATGTTTCTCAAGTCAAACATTCAATTATAATCTATTCTAACTAAAAATGTAAAAAAGTTTAACTTAAAATCAATTTTGAGATTATAAAATCATTTAACGTGAGTAATAAGGCTTTTGAAGGAATGGGTAGCTATAAATGGACTTTTCTTACCAATGAATGACTTTTACTTTACGTTCCTTAATGCAGACATTCAATTGTAGCCTTTTTTTGTTGGTCCCAAATGAATGTGCTAGAGGGGGGTGAATAGCATCTTTTGGCTCTTTCAAGATTGGACTTCTATTTGGGGATAAGTTTAACTTCAATGATGGGAAGTTAAATGCAAGTTAATGAATAAT
>NW_018401807.1:120-275 GCF_002168275.2 Theobroma umbraticum | reverse complement strand
ATGAAATGAAGAATAAAGCAGCAAAGACAAAACACAAAGATTTATAGTGATTCGGTCAAAGACCTACATCCACTACCTTGATTGGTCAATCAAGGATTTTTCAAATCAAATAACTATGAACGGTGAAATTCTGAAGCTTTCACCAAGCTTTTACA
>NW_018401807.1:0-110 GCF_002168275.2 Theobroma umbraticum | reverse complement strand
ACAGGCTCAGCCACAACCTTCAACAATGGCTTTTCTAGGTTGAGTTAGAACTTATGCACTCAATCAAGTTAACCCAAGCTTGATTAATCCCCTTAGAGTGTCTCGCACAC
>NW_018401806.1:1220-1365 GCF_002168275.2 Theobroma umbraticum | reverse complement strand
AATATTATTTTAATAATATTTTACTAATAAAATATTATTAAATTCTAAAATTTTTCATTTAGCTTTTGGGGTTCCAAAACTTTTTAATTAATCTTGGTTTGCTTCATCGCTTATTTTTACTCCATAATGACGACCTTAATAAAAT
>NW_018401806.1:678-799 GCF_002168275.2 Theobroma umbraticum | reverse complement strand
TGTAAATGGATGGCTTTTGCTTTATGTTTCTTGATGCAAACATCCAATTATAATTAGTTTAAACTAAAAACAAAAATGATTTTGGTTGAAAGTAATTTATAAATAATAAAACCATTTAAAG
>NW_018401806.1:226-361 GCF_002168275.2 Theobroma umbraticum | reverse complement strand
ACTTCATGTTCATCGATGCAAACATCCAATTATCATAATTTCAACAAAAAATGAGAAAGAGTTTGATTTAAAAACACTTAGAAGATTATAAAACCATTTAAAGAAAGTAACAAGGTTTTTGATGGCACAAACGAC
>NW_018401806.1:0-169 GCF_002168275.2 Theobroma umbraticum | reverse complement strand
CTTTCGAACGCATGAGTGACTACAAGTGGATTTTTCTTATCGATGGATGGCATTCTCTTCACGTTTCCGAATGTAAACATCAAATTATGATTTGTTTTAAGTAAAAATGAAAAATATTTTGATTTGAAATCATTTGTAAGATTATAAAACCATTTCAAACGAGTCACTA
>NW_018401805.1:3301-3416 GCF_002168275.2 Theobroma umbraticum | reverse complement strand
AATTCAACTTAAAATCAATTATTTGATTATAAAACCATTTAAAGTGAGTAATAAAACTTTCGAAGGAATGAGAGGCTATAAATAGACTTTTCTTTCCAATGAATGCTTTTTTCTT
>NW_018401805.1:2845-2970 GCF_002168275.2 Theobroma umbraticum | reverse complement strand
GCTATAAATGAACTTTTCTTGCCAATGAATGTGTTTTTCTTCACTTTTCTTGAGTTAGACATTCAATTATAGTCTGTTTCAATGAAAAATATAAAAAAACTCAACTCAAAATCAATTATGACATT
>NW_018401805.1:2689-2835 GCF_002168275.2 Theobroma umbraticum | reverse complement strand
TTAAAGTGAGTAATAAGGCTTTTGAAGGAAAGGGTGACTGTAAAAGGATTTTTCTTGAAAATGAATACTTTTTCCTTTATGTTTCTCAAGACAAACATTCAATTATTATCTGTTTTAATCAAAAATGTGAAAAAATTCAACTTAAA
>NW_018401805.1:2368-2522 GCF_002168275.2 Theobroma umbraticum | reverse complement strand
GGCTATAAATAGATTTTTCTTGCCAATGAATGCTTTTTTCTTCACGTTTCTGGAGAGAGACATTCAATTATTGTCTCTTTTAATCAAAAATGTGAAAAATTTCAACAAAAAATCAATTATTAGATTATAAAATCACTTAAAGTAAGTAATAAGG
>NW_018401805.1:2197-2339 GCF_002168275.2 Theobroma umbraticum | reverse complement strand
ATTTTTTTTTGCCCAAGAATGCCTTTTTTTTATGTTTCTCAAGGGTGACATTCAATTATAGTCTGTTTTAATGAAAAATATAAAAAAATTAAACTAAAAATCAGTTATAAGATTATAAAACCATTTAGAATGAGTAAAAAGG
>NW_018401805.1:1809-1928 GCF_002168275.2 Theobroma umbraticum | reverse complement strand
TTCTTCACTCTTCTCAAGGTAAACATTCAATTATAGTCTGTTTTAGTGAAAAATGTAAAAAAATAGAACTAAAAATTAATTATGAGATTATAAAACCATTTAGAACGAGTAAAAAGGCT
>NW_018401805.1:1381-1494 GCF_002168275.2 Theobroma umbraticum | reverse complement strand
TAAAGTGAGTAATAAGGCTTTTGAAAAAAATGGGTGACTATAAATGGACTTTTCTTGAAAATGAATGCTCTTTTCTTCACGTTTCTTGATATAGATATTCAATTATAGTCTGT
>NW_018401805.1:982-1229 GCF_002168275.2 Theobroma umbraticum | reverse complement strand
GGGATGAGAGGCTATAAATAGACTTTTCTTGCCAATGAATGCTTTTTTCTTCACAATTTCTCAAGGTAAACATTCAATTATAGTCTATTTTAATGAAAAATGTAAAAATATTTAACTTAAAATCAATTACACGATTATAAAACCTTTTGAAGTGAGTAATATGGCTTTTGAAGGACATGGTGACTATAAATGAACTTTTCTTGTCAATGAATGCTTTGTTCTTCATGTTTCTCGAGGAAAATATTCA
>NW_018401805.1:645-800 GCF_002168275.2 Theobroma umbraticum | reverse complement strand
ACCATTTAAAATGAGTAATAAGGCTTTTGAAGGAATGGGAGGCTATAAATAGAAATTTCTTGCCAATGAATGCTTTTTTCTTCACTTTTCTCATGACAGACATTCAATTATAGTATGTTTTAATGAAAAATATAAAAAAATTGAACTTAAAATTA
>NW_018401805.1:114-212 GCF_002168275.2 Theobroma umbraticum | reverse complement strand
ATTATAGTCTGTTTTAATGAAAAATGTAAAAAAATTCAACTTAAAATGAATTAAGATGTTATAAAACCATTCAATGCGTGTAATAAGGCTTTTGAAGG
>NW_018401805.1:0-104 GCF_002168275.2 Theobroma umbraticum | reverse complement strand
TATAAATTAACTTTTCTTGATAATGAATACTTTTTTCTTCAAGTTTCTCAATATAAACATTCAATTACTGTCTGTTTTAATCAAAAATAAAAAAAATTCAAGTT
>NW_018401804.1:4523-4759 GCF_002168275.2 Theobroma umbraticum | reverse complement strand
CTTTTGCTCGTTGGTCCAAACTCTATCCCATTTAACTTCAAATATTGAGAATTGCACATAAGTCCTCTAACTTTTTCTTATTTACCGTGCGTCCCTCCAAATTTTCATGCTTTATAATTTAGTCCTTCCAACATTTCTTAAATTCTAATTTTTTTCTATTTTCTCCCTTTACATGTGTACAAATATAATATGAGATTTGCACCCCCTCAACGTGTCACCATAATATTTAAATATAT
>NW_018401804.1:4361-4513 GCF_002168275.2 Theobroma umbraticum | reverse complement strand
TCATACTCTATTTAATAAAGGCACCCGGGTCTCACTAATGTCGTTTTTCTTCCGAATTTCTTTCTTACTTCTTCTACCACACTTATATTAGTCATATAATCCTTTTCCATGATTAATCTCAATAATAATTAAAATATTAATATTTTAATATT
>NW_018401804.1:3789-4351 GCF_002168275.2 Theobroma umbraticum | reverse complement strand
TAAAATATTAAAAATATTATTTTATTTCAAAATATTCTTTTCACTTACTACCGCTCTTTGGAACTTAAATTTTTATCAATTGACCCTTCATCTTATTAATTAGGTCTTATTGACTTCTATTCGTAAATACAGGGTGTTACAAAAGTTATCCATTAACAAGAAAAGGTCATTTATTATCACCCAAGCCTTTGAAAGCCTTATTACTCACTTTAAATGGTTTTATATTCTCATAGTTGATTTTAAGTTGAATTGTTTAACATTTTTTGTTACAATATATTATAATTAAATGTCTACTTGAGGAAATGTGATGCAAAAGCCACCCATTGGCACAAAAAGTCCATTTGTGGTCACCCAAGCCTTTGAAAGTCTTACTACTAGCTTTAAATGGTTTTATAATCTCATAATTGATTTTAAGTCAAATTTTTTTTACATTTTTCATTAAAACAGAGTATAATTGAGTGTTTACCTCAAGAAACATGAGGAAAACACGATTCATTGGTAAAAAATGCCTATTTATAGTCACCGATGCCTTTCAAAGCCTTATTACTTGCTTTAAATAGTT
>NW_018401804.1:3471-3779 GCF_002168275.2 Theobroma umbraticum | reverse complement strand
ATAATTGATTTTAAGTTGAATTGTTTTATACTTTTAGATAAAATATATTATAATTGAAAGCCTACCTTGAGAAACATGAAGAAAAAATCATTCATTAGTAAGAAAAGTCCATTTATAGTTACCTATATCTTCCTAAGCCTTATTGCTCGCTTGAAATGGTTTTATAATCTCATAATTGTTTTTAAGTTGAATTGTTTTTATTTTTTTACTTAAAATATATTATAATTGAATCTCAACTTCAAAAAACATGACACAAAAGAAATCCATTGGCAAGAAAAGTCCCTTTATAGTCACCAAAGCCTTTGAAA
>NW_018401804.1:3129-3461 GCF_002168275.2 Theobroma umbraticum | reverse complement strand
TCGTTTTAAATAGTTTTATAATCTCATAATTGATTTTAAGATGAATATGTTTTATTTTTTTAGTTAAAACAGTTTATCATTGAGTGTTTGCCCTAAGAAATATGAACAAAAAGTCATTAATTGACAAGAAAAGTTAATTTATAGTCACCTAGGCCTTCCAAAGCCTTGTTGCTCGCTTTAAATGGTTTTATAATCTCATGATTGATTTTAAGTTGAATTTGTTTACATTTTTAGTTAATACAGTTTAAAATTCAATATCTACCCAAGAAATGTGAAGAAAAAGTCATTCATTGACAAGAAAAGTCCATTTGTAGTCACCCATGCCTTTGAAA
>NW_018401804.1:2084-3119 GCF_002168275.2 Theobroma umbraticum | reverse complement strand
TTGCTTTAAATGGTTTTATAATCTTATAATTGATTTTTAGTTGAACTTTTTACATTTCTGATCAAAATATTTTGTAATTGAATGTTTGTCTCGAGAAACATGAGTCAAAAGTCTATTCATCAGCAAGAAAAGTCCATTTATAGTCACCCATAACTTTCAAAGCCTTATTACTCTCTTTAAATGGTTTTATAATCGCATAATTAATTTTAAGTTAATTGTTTTTACATTTTTTGCTAAAATAGATTATAATTAAGTGTTTACCTTGGGAAACATGAGGAAAAAGCCATTAATTGAAAAGAAAATTCAATTTATAGTCACCCATGCCTTCCAAAGCCTTATTTCTTGCTTTAAATGGTTTTATAATTTCACTATTGGTTTTAAGTTGAATTTTTTTACATTTTCAATTAAAATAGATTAAAATTCAATGTCTACCTTGAGAAACATAAATAAAAAGTCATGTATTGACAAGAAAAGCCCATTTGTGGTGACCCATGCCTAAAAGCCTTATTACTTGCTTTAAATAGTTTTATAATATTATAATTGATTTTAAGTTGAACTTTTTTACATTTTTGATTAAAATATATTGTAATTGAATGTCTGTCATAGGAAACATGAAAAAAAAGTCATTCATTATTGAGAAAAGTCTATTTATAGTCACTCATGCCTTTCGAAGCCCTATTACTCTCTTTAAATGGTTTTATAAGCTCACTATTGATTTTAAGTAAATTTTTTTTATGTTTTTGGTTAAAACAGATTAAAATTTAATATCTACCTTAAGAAACGTAAAGAAAAACCCATTCACTGACAAGAAAAGTTCATTTGTAGTCACTCATACCTTTGAAAGCGTTATTACTTGCTTTAAATGGTTTTATAATCTTATAATTGATTTTCAGTTGAGTTTTTTTACATTTATGATTAAAATATACTATAATTGAATGTTTGTCTTGGGAAACATGAACAAACGGTCTATTTATCGATGAGAAAAGTTCATTTATAGTCACCCATGGGTTTCAAAGCCTTATTACTCTCTTTAAA
>NW_018401804.1:1839-2074 GCF_002168275.2 Theobroma umbraticum | reverse complement strand
ATCTCATTATTGATTTTAAGTTGAATTTATTTATATTTTTTATTAAAACATATTATAATTGAGTGTTTGCCTTGGGAAACATGAAGAAAAAGTCATTAATTGGTAAAAAAGTTCAATTTATAGTCACCCATACCTTTCAAAGCCTTATTGCTCGCTTTAAACGGTTTTATAACCTCACTATTGATTTCAAGTTAAATTTTTTTATATTTTCAATTAAAACAGATTAAAATTCAAT
>NW_018401804.1:1403-1829 GCF_002168275.2 Theobroma umbraticum | reverse complement strand
AGAAACATGATGAAAAAGCCATGCATTGACAAGAAAAATCCATTTGTAGTCACCTATACCTTTGAAAGCCTTAATACTTGTTTTAAATGGTTTTATAATCTTATAATTAATTTTAAGTTAAATTGTTTTATATTTTTGATTAAAATATATTTGATTGAATGTCTGTCATGGGAAACATGATGAAAAAGTTAATCCTTAACGAGAAAAGTCTACTTATAGTCATCCATGCCCTCGAAAGCCTTATTAATCGCTTTAAATGGTTTTATAATCTCACTATTGATTTTAAGTTAAATTTTTTATATTTTTAGTTAAAATAGATTGAAATTTAGTGTGTACCTCTAGAAACCTGAAGAAAAAGACATTCATTAGCAAGAAAAGTCCATTTATAGTTACCCAAGCTTTTAAAAGCCTTATTACTCAGTTTAA
>NW_018401804.1:1237-1393 GCF_002168275.2 Theobroma umbraticum | reverse complement strand
AATCTCATAATTAATTTTAAGTCAAATTGTTTTACATTTTTAATTAAAACAGAGTATAATTAATTATTTACCTCTAGAAACGTGAAGAAAATATGATTTATTGGTGAGAAAAGTCCAATCACTCATGCCTTCTAAAGCCTTATTACTCGCTTTAAA
>NW_018401804.1:368-1227 GCF_002168275.2 Theobroma umbraticum | reverse complement strand
ATCTCATAATTGATTTTAAATTGAATTTGTTTACATTTTTTATTAAAATATACCATAATTAAATATCTGTCATGGAAAACATGAAAAAAAGTCATTCATTAATGAGAAAAGCCTATTTATAGTAACCCATGCCTTCCAAAGCTTTACTGCTCACTTTAAATGATTTTATAATCTCACTATTGATTTTAAGTTGAAGTTTTTTATATTTTTGGTTAAAATATATTAAAATTCAATGTCTACCTCAAGAGATGTAAAGAAAAAGCCTTTCATTGATAAGAAAAGTTCATCTGTAGTCACCTATGCCTTTGGAAGCCTTATTACTTGCTTTAAATGGTTTTATAATCTTATAATTGATTTTCAGTTGATTTTTTTCATTTTTAGTTAAAACAGATTAAAATTCAATGTCTAGCTCGAGAAACATGAAGAAAAAGCCATTTATTGGCAAAAAAAAGTCTATTTATATTCACCCAAGCCTTTGAAAGCCTTATTACTCACTTTAAACGATTTTATAATCTCTGAATTGATTTGAAGTTAACTTTTTTTACATTTTTGGATACAATAAATGTTAATTGAATGTCTACTTTAGGAAACGTAATGTACAAGCTATCCATTGGTAAGAAAAGTCCATTTATAATCACCCAAGCCTTTGAAAGCCTTATTACTTGTATGAAATGGTTTTATAATCTCATAATTGATTTTAAGTTGAAGTTGTTTACATTTTTGCTTACAATATATTATAATTGAATGCCTACTTCAAGAAATATAATGCAAAAGCCATCCATTGCCAAGAAAAGTTTATTTATAGTCACTTAAGCCTTTGAAAGGCTTATTACTAGCTTTAAATGGTTTTATAATCTCA
>NW_018401804.1:0-358 GCF_002168275.2 Theobroma umbraticum | reverse complement strand
TAAGTTGAATTTTTTTACATTTTTAACTGAAAAAGAGTATAATTGATTGTTTGCCTTGGGAAACATGAAGGAAAAGCCATTCATTGACAATGCAATTCATTGGCAAGAAAAGTCCATTTATAATCACCCATACCTTCCAAAGCCTTATTACTCACTTCAAATGGTTTTATAATGTCATGGTTGATTTTAAGTTGAATTTTTACACTTTATATAAAATATATTATAATTAAATATCTACCTTGAGAAACATAACGAAAAAGTCATTTATTGACAAGAAAGTCCATTTATAGTCACCCATGCCTTCCAAAGCCTTATTCCTCGCTTTAAATGGTTTTATAATCTCATAATTGACTTTAAG
>NW_018401803.1:3317-5627 GCF_002168275.2 Theobroma umbraticum | reverse complement strand
TCGCTTTAAATGGTTTTATAATCTCAAAATTGATTTTAAGTTGAATTTTTTATAATTTTGTTAAAACATACTAAAATTCAATGTCTACCTTGAGAAATGTGAAAAAAAAGTAATTCATTGACAAGAAAAGTCCTTTTATAGTCACTAAAGCCTTTGAAAGTCGTATTACTTGCTTTAAATGGTTTTATAATCTCATAATCGATTTTAAGTTAAATTGCTTATATTTTTTATTAAAATAGACTATAATTGAGTGTTTACTATGGAAAACGTGAAGAAAAAGTCATTAATTGGTAAGAAAAGTCAATTTATAATAACCCATGCATTCTAAAACCTTATTGCTCACTTTAAATGGTTTTAGAATCACACTATTGATTTTTAGTTGAATTTTTTTACATTTTTAGTTAAAACACATTAAAATTCAATGTCTACTTTAAGAAATGTGAAAAAAAAGTTATTTATTGACAAGAAAAGTCCATTTGTAGTCATCCATGCCTTTAAAAGTCTTATTACTTGCTTTAAATGATTTTATAATCTTATAATTGATTTTAAGTTAAATTTTTTTATATTTTTGATTAAAATATATTGGATTGAATGTTTGTTATGAGAAACGTGATGAAAAAGTTATTCATTGGCGAGAAACGTCCATTATAGTCACCCATTTGTTTCTTATTACTCTTTTTAAATGGTTTTATAGCCTCATTATTGATTTTAAGTTAAATATTTTTACATTTTTAGTTAAAATATATTAAAATTCAATGTCTAACTTGAGAAACCTAAAGAAAAAGTTATTCATTAGTAAGAAAAGTCCATTTATAGTCACTTAAGCCTGTAAAAGCCTCATTACTCGCTTTAAATGATTTTAAAATCTCAAAATTGATTTAAATTTGATTTTGTTTACATTTTTAGTTAAAGCTGATTAAAATTTAATGTCTAGCTTGAGAAACCTAAAGAAAAGGCCATTGATTGGCAAGAAAAGTCCATTTATAGTCATCAAAGCCTTGGAAAGCCTTATCACTCGCTTTAAATGCCTTTATAATCTCATAATTGATTTTAAGTTGAATTCTTTTACGTTTTTTGTTACAACATACATTAATTGAATGTCTACTTTATGAAATATGATGAAAAAGTCATTTATTGGTAAGAAAAGTCCATTTATAGTCACCCAAGCCATTGAAAGCCTTATTACTCGCTTTAGATAGTTTCATAATCTCATAATTGATTTTATGTTGAATTGTCTTACATTTTTAATTAAAAGAGAGTATAATTGAGTGTTTGCCTTGAGAAACATGAGGAAAATGTGATTTATTAGCAAGAAAAGTCCATTTATAGTCACCCGTGCCTTCCAAAGCCTTATTACTCACTTTAAATGGTTTTATAATCTCATAACTGGTTTTAGGTAGAATTTTTTTACACTTTTAGATAAAATATATTATAATTGAATGCCTGCCTTAAAAAGCATGAAGGAAAAGCCATTCGTTGGCTAGAAAAGTCCATTTATTGTCACCCATATCTTCCAAAGCCTTATTACTCGCTTTAAATGGCTTTATAATCTCATAATTGATTTTGAGTTGAAATTTTTTATATTTTTGGTTAAACAGATTAAAATTCAATGTCTAGCTTGAGAAACCTGAAGAAAAAGCCATTCATTAAAAAGAAAAGTCTATTTATTACTTACTTTAAAAGGTTTTATAATCTTATAATTGATTTTAAGTTGAATTTTATAATCTCATCATTGACAAGAAAAGTCCATTTGTAGTCACCCATCGAAAGCTTTATTACTTGCTTTAAATGGTTTTATAGTCTTATAATTGATTTTAAGTTGAATATTTTTATGTTTTTGATTAAAATATATTTACTTGAATGTTTGTCAAGGAAACGTGGTGAAAAAGTCATTTATTGATGAGAAAAGTCCATTTACAGTCACCCATTCGTTTCTTATTACTCTCTCTAAATGGTTTTATAATCTCATTATTGATTTTAAGCAGAAATTTTCTACATTTTGGCTAAAACAAATTAAAATTCAACGTCTAACTCGAGAAACATGAAGAAAAAGCCATTCATTGGCAAGAAAAGTCCATTTATAGTCACCCAAGCCTTTGAAAGCCATGTTACACGCTTTAAATGGTTTTATAATCTCAAAATTGATTTTAAGTTGAATTGTTTTTCATTTTTGGTTATAATATATGTTAATTGAATGTCTACTTTAGAAAACATGATGAAAAAGCCATTCATTGGCAAGAAAAGTCTATTTATAGTCATCGAAGCCTTTGAAAGCCTTTGAAAGCTTTATTACTCACTTTAAATAGTTTT
>NW_018401803.1:3155-3307 GCF_002168275.2 Theobroma umbraticum | reverse complement strand
AATTGATTTTAAGTTGAATTTTTTTTACATTTTTTGTTGTAATATATGTTAATTGAATATCTACTTCAGAAAACGTGATGCAAAAACCATCCATTGGTAAGAAAAGTTCATTTATAGTCACCCAAACCTTTGAAAGCCTTATTACTCGCTTT
>NW_018401803.1:2470-3145 GCF_002168275.2 Theobroma umbraticum | reverse complement strand
ATATTCTCATAATTGATTTTAAATTGAATTCTTTTACAATTTTAATTAAACCAGAGTATAACTGAGTGTTTGTCTTGAGAAACATGAGGAAAATGTGATTCATTGGAAAGAAAACTCAATTTATAGTCACCCATGCTTTCCAAAGCTTTATTACTTCAAATGGTTTTATAATATCATAATTGATTTTAAGTTAAATTTTTTCACATTTTTAGATAAAATATATTATAATTGAATGCCTATTTTGAAAAACGTGAACAAAAAGCCATTCATTAACAAGAAAAGTTCATTTATAGTCACCCATGTCTTTCAAAGCCTTATTACTTGCTTTAAATGGTTTTATAAACTCATAATTGACTTTAAGCTGAATTTTTTTAGATTTTTAATTAAAATATATTATAATTGAATATCTGCTTCAGGAAAAGTGATGCAATAGCAATCCATTGGCAAGAAAAGTCTCTTTATAGTCACCAAAGGCTTTGAAAGCCGTATTACTCGCTTTAAATGGTTTTATAATCGCATAATTGATTTTAAGTTGAATTCTTCTATATTTTTAATTAAATAGAGTATAGTTAAGTGTTTGTCTTAAGAAACAAGAGGAAAATGCGATTCATTTGAAAGAAAACTCCATTTATAGTAACTCATGCTCTTCAAAGCCTTATTACTCGCTTCAAATGA
>NW_018401803.1:1828-2460 GCF_002168275.2 Theobroma umbraticum | reverse complement strand
TCATAATTGATTTTAAGTTGAATTGCTTTATACTTTTAGATAAAAATATATTATAATTGAATGCCTACCTTGGGAAACATGAAGAAAAAGCCATTCATTATGAAAAAAAGTTCATTTATAATTATCCATGTCTTCTAAATCCTTATTACTCGTTTTAAATCATTTTATAATCTCATAATTGATTTTAAGTTGAATTCTTTTACTTTTTTAATAAAAACATAGTATAATTGAGTGTTTTCCTTGAGAAATGTGAGGAAATTGCGATTCATTGGAAAGAAAAGTCCATTTATAGTCATCCATGCTTTTCAAAGCCTTATTACTCTATTCAAATGGCTTTATAATCTCATAATTGATTTTAAGTTAAATTTTTTTACACTTTTAAATAAAATATATTATAATTGAATTCCTACCATGAAAAACATAAATAAAAAGCCATTCATTAGTAAGAAAAGTTTATTTATTGTCACCCATGTCTTCCAAAGCCTTATTACTCGTTTTAAATGGATTTATAACCTCATAATTGACTTTAAGCTCAATTTTTTTTTACATTTTTGGTTAAAATATTTTAGAATTGAATGTCGGCTTCAGGAAAAGTGATGCAAAAGCAATCCATTGGCAAGAAAAGTCCCTTT
>NW_018401803.1:1741-1818 GCF_002168275.2 Theobroma umbraticum | reverse complement strand
AAGCCTTTGAAAGCCTTATTACTCGCTTTAAATGGTATTGTAATCTCATAATTTATTTTAAGTTGAATATTTTTATA
>NW_018401803.1:1456-1731 GCF_002168275.2 Theobroma umbraticum | reverse complement strand
AAACAGATTATAATTGAATGTTTTCCTTAGGAAACGTGAAGAAAAAGTCATTAATTGATAAGAAAAGTCAATTTATAATCACCGATGTCTTTCAAAGCCTTATTGATTGCTTTAAATGGTTTTATAATCTCAGTATTGATTTTAAGTTGAATTTTTTTATATTTTTAGTTAAAATTGATTAAAATTCAGTGTTTACCTTTAGAAACGTGATGAAAAAGTCATTCATTGATAAAAAAAGTCCATTTATAGTCACCCATACCTTTGAAAGCCTTATT
>NW_018401803.1:921-1446 GCF_002168275.2 Theobroma umbraticum | reverse complement strand
AATGGTTTTATAATCTTATAATTGATTTTAAGTTGAATTTTTTTAGATTTTTGATTAAAATATATTTAATTGAATGTTTGTCATGGAAAACATGATGAAAAAGTCATTCATTGGCGAGAAAAGTCCATTTATAATCACCCATGCGTTTCTTATTACTCTCTCTAAATAGTTTTATATTCTCATTATTGATTTTAAGCTGAATATTTTTACATTTTTAGTTAAAACAAATTAAAATTCAATGTTTAGCTTGAGAAACCTAAAGAAAAAGTCATTCATCGCCAAGTGAAGTCCATTTATAGTCACCCAAGCCTTTGAAAGCCTTATTACACGCTTTAAATTATTTTATAATCTCAAAATTGATTTTAAGTTGAATTTTTTTTTTATTTTCAGTTACAATATATGTTAATTGAATGTCTATTTAAGAAAACTTGATGAAAAAGTCATTCATTGGTAAAAAAAGTCTATTTATAGTCATCGATGCCTTTGGAAGTCTTATAACTTGCTTTAAATAGTTTTATAATCTTA
>NW_018401803.1:800-911 GCF_002168275.2 Theobroma umbraticum | reverse complement strand
TAAGTTGAATTTTTTTACATTTTTCATTAAAAGAGAATATAATTGAGTGTTTGCCTTGATAAATATGAAAAACAAATACGATTCATTAATAAGAAAAGTCCATTTATAGTC
>NW_018401803.1:578-790 GCF_002168275.2 Theobroma umbraticum | reverse complement strand
TTGAAAGCCTTATTACTCGCTTTAAATGGTCTTATAATCTCATTATTGATTTTAAGTTAAATTTTTTCATATTTTTGGTTAAAACAGATTAAAATTCATTATCTATCTTGAGAAACATGAACAAAAAGTCAATCATTGACAAGAAAAGTCTATTTGTAGTCACTCATACCTTCGGAAGCCATATTACTTGCTTTAAATGGTTTTATAATCTT
>NW_018401803.1:242-568 GCF_002168275.2 Theobroma umbraticum | reverse complement strand
TTAAGTTGAATTGTTTTATATTTTTTATTAAAATATATTATAATTGAATGTTTGCTTCAAAAAACGTGATGCAACAGTAATCTATTGGCAAGAAAAGCCCCTTTACCGTCACTAAAGCCTTATTAGTCACTTTCAATGATTTTATAATTTGATAATCAATTTTAAGTTGAATTCTTTTACATTTTTGATTAAAGTAGATTATAATTGAGTGTTTGCCTTGGGAAACGTGAAGAAAAAGTTATTAATTGGCAAGAAAAATCAATTTATAATCACCCATGCCTTCTAAAGCTTTATTGCTCGCTTTAAATGGTTTTATAATCTTATTA
>NW_018401803.1:0-232 GCF_002168275.2 Theobroma umbraticum | reverse complement strand
GTTGAATTTTTTTACATTTTTTGTTAAAATTGATTAAAATTCGATGTCTATCTTGAGAAATGTGAAGAAAAAGTCATTCAGTGACAAGAAAAGTCCATTTGTAGTTGCCCATGCCTTTATAAGCTCTATTACTTGCTTTAAATGATTTTATAATTTTATAATTGATTTTAAGTTAAAGTTTTTTACATTTTTGATTAAAATATATTTAATTCAATGTTTGTCATGACAAACA
>NW_018401802.1:902-1015 GCF_002168275.2 Theobroma umbraticum | reverse complement strand
ATTCATTGATAAGACAAGTCCATTTATAGCCTCTCATTCCTTTAATAGCCTTTTCACTTGTTCTAAATAGTTTTATAATCTCATAATTAGCTTTAAGTACAATTTTTTTATAT
>NW_018401802.1:593-753 GCF_002168275.2 Theobroma umbraticum | reverse complement strand
TTGATTAAAACAGATAATAATTGACTGTCTATCTCGAGAAACGTGAAGACAAAAAAATTTATTGATAAGAAAAGTCCATTTATAGTCACCCATTTCTTCAAAAACTTTATCACTCGCTTTAAATAGTTTTCTAGTCTCATAATTTATTTTAAGTTGAATT
>NW_018401802.1:344-472 GCF_002168275.2 Theobroma umbraticum | reverse complement strand
ACTCGTTCTAAATAGGTTTATAATCTCATAATTAATTTTAAGTGTAATTTTTTTTGCGTTTTTCATTAAAACATGCTATAATTGAATGTCTGCCTTGAGAAAAGTGAAGAAACAAGCATTCATTGGCA
>NW_018401802.1:0-110 GCF_002168275.2 Theobroma umbraticum | reverse complement strand
TTTATAATCTAATAATTGAGTTTAAGTTGAATTTTTTTATATTTTTCATTAAAAATGACAATAATTGAATATTTATCTCGAGAAACATGAAGGAAAAAGTATTCATTATC
>NW_018401801.1:4175-4334 GCF_002168275.2 Theobroma umbraticum | reverse complement strand
ACTATAAATGGACTTTTCTTCACAATGAATACCTTTTTCTTCATGTTTCTCGAGACAGATATTTAATTATAGTCTGCTTTAACAGAAAATATAAAAAAATTTAACTTATAATCAATTATGAAATTATTAAACCATTTAAAGCGAGTAATAAGGCTTTTG
>NW_018401801.1:4039-4160 GCF_002168275.2 Theobroma umbraticum | reverse complement strand
ATAAATGGACTTTTCTTCTCAATGAATGGCTTTTTCTACATGTTTCCTGAGGCAAGAATTAAATTAGAGTTCATTTTAATGAAAAATGTAAACAAATTCAACTTAAAATCAATTATGAGAT
>NW_018401801.1:3648-3778 GCF_002168275.2 Theobroma umbraticum | reverse complement strand
AAAGTGAGTAATAAGGCTTTCGAAGGAATAGGTGACTATAAATAGACTTTTGTTACAAATAAATGGGTTTATCTAGACGTTCCCTAAGGCAGGATTCAAATATAGTCTATTTTAACAAAAAATATAAAAA
>NW_018401801.1:3385-3496 GCF_002168275.2 Theobroma umbraticum | reverse complement strand
AAATTTAACTTAAAATCAATTACGAGATTATAAAATCATTTAAAGCGAGTAATACGACTTTTGAAGGAATGAGAGACTATAAATGGACTTTTCTTCTAAATAAATGGGTTT
>NW_018401801.1:2991-3145 GCF_002168275.2 Theobroma umbraticum | reverse complement strand
TTAAAATCAATTATGAGATTATAAAACCATTTACAGCGAGTAATAAGGCTTTTGTAGGAATAAGACACTATAAATGGACTTTTTTTTCTAAATAAATGGATTTTTCTATACATTTCTCAAGGTAGGCATTCAATTATAGTCTGTTTTAACTAAA
>NW_018401801.1:2836-2965 GCF_002168275.2 Theobroma umbraticum | reverse complement strand
CAATTTTGAGATTATAAAACTATTTAAAGTGAGTAATAAGGCCTTTGAAGGAATAAGAAACTAAAAATGGACTTAAATTCTCAATGAATGGCTTTTTTTACATGTGTCCTAAGGCAAGCATTCAATTAT
>NW_018401801.1:2442-2672 GCF_002168275.2 Theobroma umbraticum | reverse complement strand
TGCCTTTTTTGTCATGTTTCTTAAGGTAGACATTTGATTATAATCTGTTTTAACCAATAATGTAAAAAAAATTAAACCTCAAATCCATTATAAGATTATAGAACCATTTAAAGCAAGTAATAAGGCTTTTAAAGGAATAAGAGACTATAAATGGACCTTTCTTACCAATTAATGTTTTTTTCTTCATGTTTCTCAAGATAGACATTCAATTATAGTCTGTTTTAACCAAA
>NW_018401801.1:2000-2109 GCF_002168275.2 Theobroma umbraticum | reverse complement strand
ACAATAAATGAACTTTTCTACTCAATGAATGACTTTTTCTACACGTTTCCTGAGACAAGTAATCAATTATAGTTTATTTTAATGAAAAATGTAAAAAAATTCAACTTAA
>NW_018401801.1:1801-1990 GCF_002168275.2 Theobroma umbraticum | reverse complement strand
GAGATTCTAAAACCATTTAAAGCGAGTAACAAGGCTTTTGAAGGAATAGGTAACTATAAATGGACTTTTCTTGCGAATAAATGTCTTGTTCTTCACGTTTCTGAAAGTAAACATTTAATTATAATCTGTTTTAACTAATAATATAAGAAAAATTGAACCTAAAATTAATTATGAGATTATAAAACCATT
>NW_018401801.1:1681-1791 GCF_002168275.2 Theobroma umbraticum | reverse complement strand
AATAAGGCTTTTAAAAGAATGAGAGACAATAAATGAACTTTTCTACTCAATGAATGACTTTTTCTACATGTTTCCTGAGGCAAGTAATTAATATAGTCTATTTTAATGAA
>NW_018401801.1:1419-1581 GCF_002168275.2 Theobroma umbraticum | reverse complement strand
AGATCAATTCCCTGTGGGATCGATACTCTACTTGCTAATATACTGTCTATTCGAAACGTATACTTGCGTAGTAGAATTTTAACTGACATTTCTTAAGGTAGACATTTGATTATAATCTGTTTTAGCCAATAATGTAAAAAAAATTAAACCTAAAATCCATTA
>NW_018401801.1:1292-1409 GCF_002168275.2 Theobroma umbraticum | reverse complement strand
AAACCATTTAAAGCAAGTAATAAGGCTTTTAAAAGGATAGGAGACTATAAATGGACCTTTCTTACCAATTAATGCTTTTTTCTTCATGTTTCTCAAGATAGACATTTAATTATAGTC
>NW_018401801.1:1197-1282 GCF_002168275.2 Theobroma umbraticum | reverse complement strand
AAAAATGTAAAAAAATTTAACTTAAAATCGGTTATGATATTATAAAATCATTTAAAGCGAGTAATAAGGCTTTTGAAGGAATAGG
>NW_018401801.1:618-708 GCF_002168275.2 Theobroma umbraticum | reverse complement strand
TAAGGTAGACATCAATTACATTCTGCTTTAATTGAAAATGTAAAAAAAATTGAACTTAAAATCAAATTTAAGATTATAAAACCATTTAAA
>NW_018401801.1:512-608 GCF_002168275.2 Theobroma umbraticum | reverse complement strand
AGGCTTTTGAAGGAATGAGAGACTATAAATGGGCTTTACTTACTAATGAATGCTTTTTTATTCACGTTTCATAAGGTAGACACTCAATGATAGTCT
>NW_018401801.1:290-497 GCF_002168275.2 Theobroma umbraticum | reverse complement strand
GTAAAAAACTACAACTTGAAATCAATTATGACATTATAAAACCTTTTAAAGTGAATAATAAGGCTTTTGAAGGAATAGAAGACTATAAATAGACTTTTCATGTCAATGAATGCTTTTTTGCTTCACCTTTCTCAAGGTAGATATTCAATTATTGAATGTTTCAACCAAAAATGTAAAAAAAATTAACTTATAATCAATTACGAGATT
>NW_018401801.1:0-120 GCF_002168275.2 Theobroma umbraticum | reverse complement strand
TTAACAAAAAATGTAAAAAATTTAACTTAAAATCAATTATGAGATTATATCACCATTTAAAACAGCTAATAAGGCTTTTGAAGGAATAAGAGACTATAAATGAACTTTTCTTTTCAATGA
>NW_018401800.1:981-1944 GCF_002168275.2 Theobroma umbraticum | reverse complement strand
CACTTTTCTCAAGGCAGACATTCAATTATAGCATGTTTTAATGAAAAATGTAAACAAATTGCACTTAAAATTAATTATAAGATTATAAAACTATTTAGAATGAGTACAAAGGCTACTAAAGGAATGGGAGGCTATAAATGGACTTTCTTATCAATCAATGCTTTTTTCTTCACGGTTCTTGAAGCAGACATTCAATTATAGCTTGTTTTAACAAAAAATGAAAAAAAATTCAACTTAAAATAAATTATGAGACTAGAAAACTATTTAAAGCGAGTAATAAGGTTTTTGAAGAAAAGGGTGACTATAAATGGATTTTTCTTACCAATGAATACTTTTGTCTTCACGGTTCATGAGATAGACAGTCAATTATTATCTATTTTAATCAAAAACATAAAAAAATTCAACTTAAAATTAATTATTATATTATAAAACCATTTAAGGCAAGTAATAAGGCTTTTGAAGGAATGGGAGGCTATAAAAAAGCTTTTCTTGCCAATGAATGCTTTTTTCCTCATTTTTCTCAAGGCGGACATTCAATTATAGTCTGTTTTAATGAAAAATATAAAAAAGTTGTACTTAAAGCTAATTATGAGATTATAAAACTATTTAGAACGAGTAAAAAGGCTATTAAAGGAATGGGAGGCTATAAATGGACTTTTCTTATCAATGAATGCTTTTTTCTTCACGTTTATCAAGGCAAACGTTCAATTATAGTCTGTTTTAACAAAAAATGTAAAAAATTTCAACTTAAAATCAATTATTAGATTATAAACTATTTAAAGTGAGTAATAAGACTTTTGAAGGAATGAGTGACTATAAATGGACTTTTCTTGCCAATGAATATGTTTCTCTTCACATTTCTTGATGTAGACATTTAATTATAGTCTGTTTTAATAAAAAATGTAAAAAAATTTCACTTAAAATCAATTATGACATTATAAAACTATTTAAAGTAAGTAATAA
>NW_018401800.1:856-971 GCF_002168275.2 Theobroma umbraticum | reverse complement strand
GGAATGGGTGACTATAAATAGATTTTTCTCGATAATGAATATTTTTTCCTTCATATTTTTTGAGATAAACATTCAATTATTGTTTGTTTTAATCAAAAATATAAAACAATTTCAC
>NW_018401800.1:702-841 GCF_002168275.2 Theobroma umbraticum | reverse complement strand
AGATTATAAAACCATTTAAAGTGAGTAATAAGACTTTTGAAGGAATGGGAGGCTATAAATAGGCTTTTCTTACCAATGAATGCTTTTTTTCTTCACTTTTCTCATGGGAGACATTCAATTATAGTCTGTTTTAATGAAA
>NW_018401800.1:586-692 GCF_002168275.2 Theobroma umbraticum | reverse complement strand
ATTAAACTTAAATTTAATTATAAGATTATAAAATTATTTAGAACGAGTAAAAAGGCTATTAAAGGAATAGGAAGCTATGAATGAACTTTTCTTATCAATGATACTT
>NW_018401800.1:423-576 GCF_002168275.2 Theobroma umbraticum | reverse complement strand
GATTGTCAAGGTAGATATTTAATTATACTCTATTTTAATAAAAAATATAAAATAATTCAACTTAAAATAAGTTATGACATTATAAAACCATTTGAAGCGTGTAATAAGGCTTTTAAAGGAATAGGTGACTGTAAATGGACTTTTCTTGATAAT
>NW_018401800.1:0-131 GCF_002168275.2 Theobroma umbraticum | reverse complement strand
AGTAATAAGCCTTTTGAAGGATTGGGAGGCTATATATGAACTTTTCTTATCAATAAATGCTCTTTTCTTCACGTTTTTTGTGTTCAACATTCAATTATAGTCTGTTTTAATGAAAAATGTAAAACAATTCA
>NW_018401799.1:587-1093 GCF_002168275.2 Theobroma umbraticum | reverse complement strand
AATGTAAAAAAATTCATCCTAAAATCAATTATGAGTTTGTAAAATCATTTAAAGAGAGCAAGAAGGCTTTCAAAAGCTTGGGTGACTACAAATGGATTTTTTGCAAATGAAGGTATTTTTCTAAAGGTTTCCTGAGGTAAAGAATCAATTATAATCTGTTTTAACTAAAGATATAAAAAAATTCAACCTAAAATCAAATATGAGATTATAAAACTATTTAAAGTGAGTAACAGGACTTTTGATGGTATGAGTGACTATAAATGGGTTTTCTTCTCAATCAATGGCTTTTCTTTCATGTTTCTCTAGGCAGACAGTCAATTATAATATGTTTTAACCAAAAATGCAAAAAAAAATCACCCTAAAATCAATTATGACATTGTAAAACCAATTAAAGGGAGTAATAAGCCTTTCAAAGGCTCGGGTAACTAGAAATGGGCTTTTTTTACAAGTGAATGTGTTTTTCTTCACGTTTCCTGAGGCAAAGAATCAATTATAATCTTTTTTAA
>NW_018401799.1:338-566 GCF_002168275.2 Theobroma umbraticum | reverse complement strand
TATAAAACTATTTAAAGTGAGTAATAAGGCTTTTGAAGGTATGAGTGACTATAACTGGGCTTTTCTTTTCAATTAATGGCATTTGCTTCACATTTCTCAAGGTAAACAGTTAATTATAATCTATTTTAACCAAAAATGTTAAAAAAATTATCCTAAAATCAATTATGAGTTTGTAAAGCCATTTAAAGGGACTAACAAGGCTTTCAAAGGCTTGAGTAACTACAAATG
>NW_018401799.1:0-114 GCF_002168275.2 Theobroma umbraticum | reverse complement strand
ATTATAAATGGGCTTTTCTTATCAATCAATGGCTTTTCCTTTATGTCTTTCAAGAAAGACAGTCAATTATAATCTGTTTTAACTAAAAATGTAAAAAAATTCATCCTAAAATCA
>NW_018401798.1:1089-1204 GCF_002168275.2 Theobroma umbraticum | reverse complement strand
CTCTCAGATTGTTATTACATGGAAGACCATAGGATGATTATCTATGTTTACTTAGTCAAAAACCTTAAGAGTTTTGAGGTTCGCACTCTTTTGCATGGTGCAGAGTTAATGTTTT
>NW_018401798.1:584-697 GCF_002168275.2 Theobroma umbraticum | reverse complement strand
CCTAGCGTGCATTCATCGGTGTTTATTGTCTACCACAGATAGGTAAAGGCATCTCATAGTACTTATTCCAAGTCACTCCGCTACTAGAGGTTGAGTCATCTGTAGTGTAAATT
>NW_018401798.1:99-182 GCF_002168275.2 Theobroma umbraticum | reverse complement strand
AAGATGTAGCCGATGATTTTATAAGAAAATATTGCTCCTCATCTTTAAATAAGGCTACGTAACTTTAAAAAACTATTAACACT
>NW_018401798.1:0-89 GCF_002168275.2 Theobroma umbraticum | reverse complement strand
AAAAGAAAAGGTCGATTTCCATCTCTAAATGAGGTTGCGTAACTTTAAAGAAATATTAATGCTAATTACTTGAAGGTTTTATAAGAATG
>NW_018401797.1:965-2214 GCF_002168275.2 Theobroma umbraticum | reverse complement strand
TTTAACCAAAAATGCTAAAAAATTTAACTTGAAATCAATTACGAGATTATTAAACCATTTAAAGCGAGTAATATGGCTTTTGAAGGAATGGGTGGCTATAAATGGACTTTTCCTACCAATGAATGTCTTATTCTTCACGTTTCTAGAGCTAAACAGTCAATTATAATCTATTTTAAGCAATAATGTAAAAAGAATTGAACTTAAAATCAATTTTGAGATTATAAAACCATTTAAGGCGAGTAATAAGGCCTTTGAAGGAATAGGTGACTATAAATGGACTTGTCTTGCCAATAAATGCTTGTTTGTTCATGTTTCTCGAGGTAGACATTTAATTATAGTCTGTTTTAACCAATAAAGTGAAAAAATTTAACTCAAATTCAATTATGAGATTATAAAATAATTCAAAGTGAGTAATAAGGCCTTTGAAGGAATATGAGACTATAAATAGACTTTTATTGCCAATGAATGCATTTTTCTTCATGTTTCTCGAGGTAAAAATTCAATGATCGTCTGTTTTAACCAAAAATGTAAGAAAATTCAACTTAAAATTAATTATGAGATTATAAAGCAATTTGAAGAGAGTAGTAAGGTTTTTGAAGGAATGGGTGATTATAAACAAACTTTTCTTCTCAATGAATGCTTTTTCTACATGTTTCTCAAGGATAACATTTAATTATAGTCTGTTTTATTGAAAAATATAAAAATATTCAACTTAAAATTAATTATGAGATTATAAAATCATTTAAAGCGAGTAATAAGGCTTTTGAAGGAATAGGTAACTATAAATGGACTTTTCTTCTCAATGAATGGTTTTTTCTGATGTTTCTCGTGGCAAACATTCAATTATAGTCTATTTTAACCAAAAATGTGAAAAGATTCAGTTTAAAATCAATTATGAGATTGTAAAACAATTTAAAGCAAGTAATAAGGCTTGTGAAGGAATAAGAGACCAAAAATTGACTTTTCTTGCAAATGAATATCTTTTTCTTCACTTTTCTCAAGGTAGATGTTCACTTATAGTCTGTTGAAACAAACAATGTGAAAAAATTCAACTTAAAATCAATAATGAGATTATAAAACAATTTAAAGTGAGTAATAAGGCTTTTGAAGGAATAAGAGACTATAAATGGACTTTTCTTGCATATGAATGCTTGTTTATTCATGTTTCTTGAGGTAAACATTCATTTATAGACTATTTTAACCAAAAAAGTGAAAAAATTCAACTCAAAATCAATTAGGAGATTATAAA
>NW_018401797.1:457-567 GCF_002168275.2 Theobroma umbraticum | reverse complement strand
TTAAGGAATGGGTGACTATAAATGGACTTTTCTTGCCAATGAATGCTTATTTCTACCATGTTTCTCAAGCTAGACATTCAATTATAGTGTGTTTTAGCTAAAAATGTAAA
>NW_018401797.1:0-158 GCF_002168275.2 Theobroma umbraticum | reverse complement strand
AAGGGATGGGTGACTATAAATGGACTTTTTTTGCTAGTGAATGCCTTATTGTTCATATTTCCCAGGGTAGATGTTCAATTATAGTCTTGTTTGACCAAAAATGCTAAAAAATTTAACTTAAAATCAATTACGAGATTATAAAACCATTTAAAGCGAGT
>NW_018401796.1:0-2874 GCF_002168275.2 Theobroma umbraticum | reverse complement strand
ATACCCTTTAAGGTTCACGTTGTGAAAGATCATGATATGAAGGAAAGGCTTTGTTTGGAGGTGGAAAGGTTGGGTTTGAGTGCTGTGATTATGGGGAGTAGAGGGTTTGGAGCTGCGAAGAGGACTGCAAAAGGGAGGTTGGGAAGTGTGAGCGATTATTGTGTTCATCACTGTGTTTGTCCTGTGATTGTTGTGAGGTTTCCTGGAGAAGAGAAAGAGACAGATGGCTGTGGAAAAGTTGAAGGGAAAATTGGGTTGGATAAAGATGGAGAAGTTTTATGTCCTTTAGTGGAGGAAGAGGAACAGGAGTCCCAGGATGCCATGGATAAACACTCAGCAGGTGTGGTTTTTTTAATTCCATAGTTTCATCTGTTATACTGATATTTGTTTTGGAATTTGGGTTGTTTATTAGTTAATGTTTTTATTGCATTTTGAGTATGACTTGCATTTGTGCAATTGGGTTCCGATCTGATGTTATGAATTCGAACTAATATGGCAGAAAGTGTCATTGGTTGATTATTTTCATCTGAGATCATCTAAGAATGGCACGCACATTGTTGTATTCTTCATTCTATTCAAAGAAGGAAATTGAAGCGGGGAGAGGGATTTTTGTGATTAAAGGATTAAGCATCTCCTAGTCAATGGTGCTATGGCATTGTTGAAAGTGTGAACTTCGGGGAAGCTTCCCATCTCTGTCTGTAGCAATTCTGTTCTCTTTATTTGAATTTGTGTTGGTTGCATTGCTGATTTGCATATTGATCAGTGTTATGACATTAATTTTCAATTTCTTTGCATTAGTAGGTTGCACCTGAGTGCCATACCTGTCATATCGATGCACTGCTGTTGTGTTCTGATGATGGCTGAAGGTCATTTGCTTCATAATTCATTTAGCTTGGTGATTAACCTAGGGTACAAATTTGATTTAGCTCTCCCATGTCGATGCATTCTTTATAACTTGTCGTAGTTCCTTAAATCCTTTTAATTCAAAGATGTGCATCCTAGTCAAAGTAGTAAATTCCTTTTCCTGGGTCAATTTTTGGTGTTTTATTGCATAAAAAAGAAGAACAATGACATCCTGAAATTTCTAACTTTTTAGTTCTGCTCTGTTTCGGTTAAGTTGACAGTTTCTCGCTGTCTGTTGTTTGCACGAAATACTGTATTTGTTTGGTGCCTCACATGCAAAATAAATGCTCTTGTTAACCGTAATATTTAAAGCAGATTCCTATTCAGTGTTTGCTTTCTCGCTCTCTCTCTCTCTGTCTCTGTTGATTAAATCTTCTTCCAACCATAACTGATCAGTGACCCTTTCTAAGGACTAGTTCATGATTTTGGGTTTACATCCATTAAAATCGTAGGGGTTTAAGACCTTTATCTGTTCTACCATTAAATTGGTACATGTCAGCATCGTTCATCTAGCATACGGATGTATGGAAGGCCTACATCAATTTTTCCAGTTTAAAGATTGTGTCAGGGGCAGGAAGAGCTCTGCCTGATAGAACAAACTTCTTTACAGGCCAGCATCCCTTGAGAATTCCAATGTTCTTTTGCACCACTAGTGGGGTTGGTGGGTCTCTGGGTGGATCTTCCTTGAATTTATCTGTGCTAATAGATAAATAGGATTCACCCTCCAGTGCGGTACCTTAAACCTACTGTCCATGTATTTATTTTTCTGAATGATTCACTCTGCAGTCTGCAGTGCCTTACCTTAAATCTCCTTACGAAAACAAACGAATGAACAAAAAAGAGACATTCTTTTCTTCCATTGTGTTCCTAATTGAAATGAAGATCTAAAACTAGTTTATTCTTTATTTTGTTTAGCCAAATATTTCCTAAGTTTGTTAGTTGCAAAAGGGCAAATGGTGCACTTATGGTAGTCAAGTGAAATTATAACTCGCATTTCCGTGGAATAGTTGCCTATCGAAGTTTATGTTTACATTTGTCCCTCTTTTGTTACAGTTATTACTTTCGTTGGTATTACCTCATATATAACCTTTGTGTATCTCTTTCTGGTAACTTCTGCTGTGCATCACACCCGAACTATGTCCTGGGCATCACAAATGAGTTGTGCTCTTGGTAGCCTTTTATTTGGGTAGTTTGTTGTTGTAGAAACTGAAGATTTAGGATGACAAAGCAAGATATTGGCTATGAATCTGAACTAGCACTGCAATCTGGGGTTTTATGATGTTCCATATTGCCTGTAAATTCTGATGGCTTCATATGGAGGGAATACTAGACTACTTTTGTTTTGATAGAAGTTGTGGCATGTTTCCCTGGCAAACCTGGATCTACTACAAGGTTGTTCCAAATCAATGTTCCTGTTAGATCTGGTTTTGGGGCAATTTGGAGCTTTTGATTGACCTTAAAAGCTATCTTCATGCATATATGTATCTACAACTTGTACGTCTTTGTGGTCATCAATATGGTAAATATAACGCAACAATTAGTCTGTCCATTAATAACTTAATTGGTGGTGGGATCTGATGGATCACCCTGAAAGTGTATCCAAGATACTCATAGCTCTCCAAAACTATGTAACATATTGTATCTAGAATAAAATGAAACATATAAAAGAAGATTGGTGTTAATTTGAGGAGCCTTTTTCTCTAGAGTCTAGAAACAATGTTAACTAATGAAATCGGAACTTGTTAAGTTCCATTCAGCTTGAAACCTGAAGAAGTTATTTCAGCCAAATACTAGCATTTGGCTGGTGGTTGATCAGTCTGATTAAAACGTGCAAAGAGTTTGATGTTTTATAGTGATTTGATCAGTCAAGTTTAGTTTATTTTTTTCCATGAACCGTTGTGTGCTTCATATGATTTCTCTCTCTCCCTCTCCCTCTCCCTCTCCCTCTCCCTCTCTGCTAGGTGTTATGGC
>NW_018401795.1:964-1135 GCF_002168275.2 Theobroma umbraticum | reverse complement strand
CAATTATTAGATTATAAAACCATTTAAAGCGAGTAATAAGGCTTTCGAAGGCTTTGGTGATTATAAATGGACTTTCTTGCCAATAGATATCTTTTTATTCACGTTTCTCGATATAGATATTCAGTTATAATCTATTTTAGTGAAAGATATAAAAATATTAAACTTAAATTT
>NW_018401795.1:880-954 GCF_002168275.2 Theobroma umbraticum | reverse complement strand
TTATAAAAACATTTAAAGCGAGTAATAATGCTTTCGAAGGCATAGGTGACTGTAAATGGAATTTTCTTGGCAAT
>NW_018401795.1:746-870 GCF_002168275.2 Theobroma umbraticum | reverse complement strand
TTCTTCATGCTTCCTGAGGTAGAAATTCAATTATAATTTTTTTTAGTAAAAAATATAAAAAGATTCTACATAAAATTAATTATGAGATTATAAAACCATTTAAAACGAGTAATAAGGCTTCCAA
>NW_018401795.1:241-418 GCF_002168275.2 Theobroma umbraticum | reverse complement strand
ATCATTTAAAGCGAGTAATAAGGTTTTCGAAGGCATGGGTGACTGTAAATAGACTTTTCTTACTAATAGATATCTTTTGCTTCACGTTCTCAAGGTAGATAATCAATTATAATCTATTTTAATAAAAAATATAAAAATATAAATTTAAAATTAATTATGAGATTATAAAACCGTTTA
>NW_018401795.1:123-231 GCF_002168275.2 Theobroma umbraticum | reverse complement strand
TAAGGCTTTCAAATGCTTGAGAGACTATAAATGGATTTTTTTTGCCAATGGATATCTTTTTCTTTACATTTCTCGTGGTAGACATTTCATTATAATCTGTTTTAATAA
>NW_018401795.1:0-113 GCF_002168275.2 Theobroma umbraticum | reverse complement strand
AAAATTAAACTTAAATTCAATTATGAGATTAAAAAAATCATTTAAAGCGAGTAATAAGTTTTTCGAAGGTATGGGTGACTATAAATGGACTTTTCTTGCCAATAGATATCTTT
>NW_018401794.1:1096-1240 GCF_002168275.2 Theobroma umbraticum | reverse complement strand
TATCTATAATTGAATGTCTACCTCGAGAAACGTGAAGAAACTAGCATTCATTGAAAAAAAAGTCCATTTAGAGTCACCTACTCCTTCAAAAAACTTATTACTCGCTTTAAAACGTTTTATAAACTCATAATTGATTTTAAGTTA
>NW_018401794.1:857-1086 GCF_002168275.2 Theobroma umbraticum | reverse complement strand
TATTTTTTATTAAAATAGACTATAATTGATTTTTTACCTCAGAAAACGTGCAAAAAAAGTCATTCATTGAGAATATAAGTTCATTTATAGTCACTCATTCCTTTAAAAGGCTTATTACCCACTTTGAATGGCTTTATAATCTCATAATTAATTTTAAGCTAAATGTTTTTACATTTTTTGTTAAAACAGACTATTATTAAATTCTTGCCTCGAAAAACATGCATAAAAA
>NW_018401794.1:429-540 GCF_002168275.2 Theobroma umbraticum | reverse complement strand
AGTTGAATTTTTTTATATTTTTTATTAAAACAGACTATAATTGAATGTTTTGTTCGAGAAACGTGCAAAAAAAGCCATTCATTGAGAAAAAAAGTTAATTTATAGTCACTC
>NW_018401794.1:0-125 GCF_002168275.2 Theobroma umbraticum | reverse complement strand
TATTTTACATTTTTTTATTAAAACAGACTATAAGTGATTTTTTGCCTTGGGAAATGTTCAAAAAAAGCCACTCATTGAGAAGAAAAGTCCATTTATAGTAACTCATTCCTTCAAAAGTCTTATTA
>NW_018401793.1:0-1187 GCF_002168275.2 Theobroma umbraticum | reverse complement strand
CTCTCTCTCTCTCTCTCTCTCTCTCTCTCTCCCCCTGATCGCTTCGCCTCCATGTTTCTTTGATCAGGGCATGGTGAATTCAGAGTTCAAAATGTGCCGCTAAAATCCATTATGCAATCCATTCTTTGAATTGGGATAGCAAGAAAGGGTCAAGGAATGGAGGTGCAGAGGATAAGGCAGTTGATGTTACTTTGGTCTAGATTGCAAAGTAGCCCTGTTGCTCTCGTGGGTGGAAATCACACCGCTGCTCGGTTTTGTACTCGCTAAGTTTGCCTCTCTCAAATGCTTTTTCCTCTCCCCTCTCGCCGATTATAATCTTTGTTGGCTCTCCTTTTTATCTCATACTATTTCTTTTCTCACCTACTCAATACAAGACGTTTTTGGATCCGTTTTTTTATTTTTATTGAATAAATTTTAAGCCCATTTTTATCAAAGAAGTCTCTATCAATGGCTGTCCAAATTATTGATGGACTCCAAACCACATGCCATGACAAGCACAAGCCTTTGTGTTATGGTGGCATTAGCTTGCCTGCTGATACACATTTGATCGTCAAGCTCCCTGATTCTAGGATTTTTAAGCTTCGGTCTCAGTTCATGGTGATCTTGGCCTTGACCATTGTTTTAATTCCTTTGTTACGAATAGGATCAATTATTAGCAAGGAATCTGCAAGCCCTGCTGCTGATGCAATCAAGCCTGAAGTTGGCTCTACTGATCCCGTCAATCTGGAATTCTTGCCATTAATCTTTCGTGATTTGAGCAAGCAAGGCATTCTGAAAATGGGAAACAAAGGACTAATGCTAAGCAATGATGATGAAGAGGCCATTCATTGTTCTCTGTTCTTGAGGAGAAGTGATATGGAATTCATTTCTCTCACGGATTTGGAACGACAAAGCTCAATCCCTAACGAGTCATTTGACTTAACGTTCACGCAGAACTTCCGAGCAGCCTCAGAATTCATTGATCGCACTCTCAAAGTCGGTGGCATTGTTGCTGTTCAGCTGAGCGGAAGGTCCTCCCTTTCATTCGACAAGCCATCCAATTACAGAATTGTCTACCTCAGAAAATCTCAGTCAAACATTTTGATAATGAAAAAAATCGAGTATTCTAAGACAATCTCCAGCACCCAAAGGCGGCTTTTGGGGTACACATCAGAAGCAAAGAAGGCAGCGTTGAAGAAACTGGAAGA
>NW_018401792.1:0-1824 GCF_002168275.2 Theobroma umbraticum | reverse complement strand
TAAGGCTTTCAAAGGCTTGGGTGACTATAAATGGACTTTTCTTGCTAATGAATAGCTTTTTGCTTATGTTTTCCATTGTAGACATTCAATTATAATCCGTTTTAACCATCAATGTAAAAACATTCCACTTAAAATCAATTATGAGGTTATAAAACTATTTAAAACAAGTAATAAGGCTTTCAAAGGCTTGAGTGACTATAAATAGACTTTTCTTACTAATGAATGATTTTTTTTTACATTTCTTAAGGTAAACATTCAATTATAATCTATTTTAACCAGAAATATTAAGAAATTCAATCTAAAATCAATTATGATATTATAAAACTATTTCAAGTGAGTAATAAGGGCTTCAAAGGCACGGGTGACTATAAATGAACTTTTCTTGCCCATGCATGGCTTTTTCTTCATGATTCTTGAGACGAATATTCAATTATAATCTGTTTTATTCGAAAATATAAAAAAAATTAACTCAAAATTAATTATGAGATTATAAAACTATTTAAAGCGAGTAATAATGCTTTTGAAGGCATGAGTGACTATAAATGAACTTTTCTCTCCAATGGATGTCGTTTGCTTTATGTTTCACGAGATAGACATTCAAATATTATATATTTTAATCAAAAATGTAAAAAAATAAAACTTAAAATGAATTATGAGATTATAAAACCATTTGAAGTGAGTAATAAGGCTTTTGAAGGCATGGGTGACTATAGATGGACTTTTCGTAAAAATGAATAGCTTTTTCTTTACATTTCCCAAAGTAAACACTCAAATATGATCTGTTTTTACTAGAAATGCAAAAAAAAAAAACTTAAAATCAATTATGAGATTATAAAATAATTTAAGACGAGTAATGAGGCTTTCGAAGGCTTAAGTGACTATAAATAGACTTTTCTTGCCAATGAATGGCTTTTTCGTTATAGTTCCCATGGCAAACATTCAATTATAATCTGTTTTAACAAAAAATGTAAAAAAAATATTTAACTTAAAATCAATTATAAGATTATAAAACTATTTAAAGTGAATAATAAGGATTTCAAAAGCCTAAGCAACTTTCAATGGAATTTTCTTACTAATGAATGGCTTTTGCTTTACGTTTCCTATGGCAGATATTCAATTATAATATATTTTAATTAAAAATATAATAAAATTTAATTGAAAATCAATTATGAGGTTAAAAAATTATTTAAAGCGAGTAATAATGTTTTAGAAGGCTTGGGTGACTATAAATGGACTTTTGTTGCTAATAAATAGCTTTTTCTTCATGTTTCCCATGGCAAACAATAAATTATAATATGTTCTAACAAAAAATGTAAAAAAATTCAACTTAAAGTCAATTATGAAATTATAAAACCATTTAAAGTGAGTAATAAGGCTTTCAAAGGTTTAAGTGACTATAAATGGACTTTTTTTACCAATGAATGGCTTTTGCTTCACATTTCCCAAGGCAGACATTCAATTGTAATATATTCTAATAAAAAATATAAAAAAATTCAACTGAAAATCAGTTACGAGATTATAAAACCATTTAAAGTGAGTAATAATGCTTTTAAAGGCTTAGGTTACTATAAATGAACTTTTCTTGTCAATGAATGGCTTTTTCTTCATGTTTGCAAAGGCAAACATTCAATTGTAATCAGTTTTAATCAAAAAAGTAAAAAAATTTAACCTAAAATCAATTATAAGATTATCAAACCATTTAAAGAGAATAATAAGGCTTTCGAAGGCATAGGTGACTATAAATGAGCTTTTCTAGCCAATGAATAGTTTTGTTTTCACATTTCTCTAGGTACACATTCAATTATAATCTGTTTTAATAAAAAA
>NW_018401791.1:2961-3100 GCF_002168275.2 Theobroma umbraticum | reverse complement strand
TTTTTATATTTTTGGTTAAAATAGATTATAATTGAATATCTACCTTGAGAAATATCGAGAAAAAGACATTCATTGGCAAGAAAATTCTATTTATAGTCACCCATTGCTTCGAAAGCCTTATTACTCACTTTAAATGATT
>NW_018401791.1:2784-2947 GCF_002168275.2 Theobroma umbraticum | reverse complement strand
AATTCATTTACATTTCTAGTTAAAACAGATTATAATTGAATGTCTAGCTCAAGAAATGTGAAGAAAAAGGTATTCATTGGTAAGAAATGCCCATTTATAGTCACCCATACCTTTAAAAGCCTTATTACTCATTTTAAATGGTTTTATAATCTCAAAATTGATT
>NW_018401791.1:808-2489 GCF_002168275.2 Theobroma umbraticum | reverse complement strand
GAAGAAAAATGCATTCATTGGTAAGAAATGACCATTTAAAAGCTTTTTCACTCACTTTAAATGATTTTATAATCTCAAAATTCCTTTAAATTTGAAGTCTTTGTATATTTTTGGATAAAACATATTATAATTGAATATCTACCTAGAGAAACATGAAGAAAAAAGTCTTTCATTGGCAAGAAAAGTCCATTTATAGTCACCCATTCCTTCAAAAGCCTTATTACTCACTTTAAATGGTTTTATAATCTCATAATTGATTTTAGGTTGAATTTTTTGACGGTTTTAGTTAGAACAGATTATAATTGAATATCTATCTTGGGAAACATGAAGAAAAAGGTATTTATTGACAAGAAAAGTCCATTTATAGTCACTCATTCCTTCAGAAGGCTTATTACTCGCTTTAAATGGTTTTATAATTTCAAAATTGATTCTAAGTTGAATTTTTTTATATTTTTTGTTAAAAAAGACTATAATTAAATGTCTGCCTTGGGGAACATGAAGCAAAAACGAACCATTGGCACAAAAAGTCCATGTATAGTCACTCAAGCCTTCGAAAGCCTTATTACTTAGTTTAAATAGTTTTATAGACTAATAACTGCTTTTAAGTTGAATATTTTTACATTTTTGGTTAAAAAAGACTAGAATTGAATTTCTACCTCAAGAAATATGAAGAAAAAAGCATTCATTGGTAAGAAAAGTCCATTTATAGTCACCCATACCTTCAAAAGGCTTATTACTTGCTTTAAATGATTTTATAATGTCATTATTGATTTTAAGTTGAATTTTGTTACAATTTTAGTTAAAACAGATTATAATTGAATGTCTACTTCAAGAAACATAAAGAAAAGGTTATTTTTTGGCAAGAAAAGTCCATTTATAGTCACCTATTTCTTCAAAAGCCTTATTACCTGCAGTAAAAGGTTTTATAATTTCATAATTAATTTTAAGTTGAATTTTTCTACATTTTTGGTTAAAACAGATTATAATTGCATATCTACCTTGAGAAATATCGAGAAAAAGGCATTCATTGGCAACAAAAGTCTATTTATAGTCATTCATTGCTTCAAAAGCCTTATTACTCACCTTAAATGGTTTTATAATCTCAAAATTGATTTTAAGTTCAACTTTATTTACGTATCTAGTTAAAACAGATTATAATTAAATATCTAGCTTCTGAAATATAAAGAAAAAGTCATTCATCTGTAAGAAAAAACCATTTATAGTCACCCATTCTTCTAAAATCCTTATTACTCACTTTAAATGGTTTTATAATCTCAAAATTGATTTAAATTTGAATTCTTTATGCATTTCTTATTAAAACAAATTATAATTGAATGTCTACCTCAAGAAATGTAAAGACAAAGTCTTTCATTGGCAAAAAAAGTCTATTTATAGTCACCCATTCCTTCAAAAGCCTTTTAACTCACTTTAAATGGTTTTATAATCTCATAATTGATTTTATGGTGAATTTTTTTACATTTTTGTCCAGAACAGATTATAATTGAGTGTCTGCCTTGGGAGATGTGAAAAAGAAAGTATTCACTAGCAAGAAAAGACCATTTACAGTCACCCACTCTTTCAAAATTCTTATTACTCACTTTAAATGGATTTAAATCTCAGATTTGATTTTAAATTAAATTTTTTTATATTTTTGGCTAAAACAGATTATAATTGAATGTCT
>NW_018401791.1:143-256 GCF_002168275.2 Theobroma umbraticum | reverse complement strand
GCCTTTGGCAATGCAAAGAAAAAGGCATTCATTCCCAAAAAATGTCCATTTATAGTCACCCATTGCTTTAAAAGCTTTATTACTCACTTTAAATGGTTTTATAATCTCAAAAT
>NW_018401791.1:0-133 GCF_002168275.2 Theobroma umbraticum | reverse complement strand
TTGAATTTTTTTACATTTTTAGTTAAAATAGGTTATAATTGAATGTCTACCTCGGGAAACATGAAACGAAAGGTATTTTTTGGCAAGAAAAGTCCATTTATGGCCGCCTATTCCTTTAAAAGCCTTATTACAC
>NW_018401790.1:554-1503 GCF_002168275.2 Theobroma umbraticum | reverse complement strand
AACTTATTAAGCTTTAAAGATATTCGTTTGAATGGATATCATATTGAAACAATGAATAAAAAAAGTAATGAATACCTTTATATTATATCTATTATATCGAGTAAAAAGTGTGTATTGAAAAAATTACCCGCTTTGTCCTCTGAAATGTACTACATAAATTAAAATGATTGAAACTTATGTTATAGTAAATCAGAAGTTTACTAATAATTTTAATGTTTGGCATGACCGATTATGCCATCTCGGATCAATAATGATGCAAAAAATTATCAAAAATTCATATAGTCATCTATTGAAAAACTAGAAGATTTTTCAATATAATGAATTCTCATGTGCCGCATGCTCTCAAGGTAAATTAATTATAAGGCTATCACCAGCTAAAGTTAGGATTAAATATCCTGCATTTTTGAAACATATTCAGGGTGATATATGTAGACCCATACATCCACCATGTGGACCATTCAGATATTTTATATTTTAATTTATGCATCAATAAGATGGTCATATGTGTGCTTATTATCAACTCGCAATTTGGCATTTGCAAGATTACTTGCATAAATAATTCATTTGCAAGCACATTATTCTGATTATACAATCAAGACAATTCATCTTGACAATGCTGGTGAATTTACGTCTCAAGCTTTTAATGAATATTGCATGTCAATTGGAATAAATCTTGAACAATCTATTAGTCATGTTTATATACAAAAAGGTCTAACAAAATCATTTATCAAACACCTTAAATTGATTGCCAGGCCATTACTTATGAAATTCAAACTCTCACTTTTTGCTTAAGGGCATGCCATTTTACATGCAACAGCATTTGTACGCATCATACCAACATGTTATCATAAATTCTTCCCCATACAATTGGTTTATAGTTAGGAACCAAATATTTTCCATTTAAGAATTTTTAGATGTATAGTATATGTTCCAATTGCTCCACCACAAC
>NW_018401790.1:0-381 GCF_002168275.2 Theobroma umbraticum | reverse complement strand
TTAAATATCTAGAACCTTCAACAGAAGATTTATTCACTGCAATGTTTACTGATTGTCATTTTGATGAAACAATTTTTACAACATTATGGGAAGAAAATAAGTAGCTGAAAAAGGAAATATCTTGAAATACATTATCATTATCTAGTCTTGATCTTCGCACAAATCAATGTGAACAAGAAGTTCAAAAGATAATTCATTTGCAGAATATAGCAAATTAGTTACTAGACACATTTGCTGACCTAAAAAGAGTAACTAAATCTTATATACCAACTACAAGTACTCTAATCAGAATTGATGTAGGGCAATCTACTATTGTTAATGAGTCTAAGACACGCTAGAAGCGTGGAAGATCAATTGGTTCCAAAGATAAAAATCCTCGAA
>NW_018401789.1:51885-52012 GCF_002168275.2 Theobroma umbraticum | reverse complement strand
AATTTTTGATTAAAAAAGATTATAATTGATTGTCTACCATGAGAAATGTGAAGAAGAAGGCATTCATTAATAAGAAATATCCATTTTTAGTCACTCATTCCTTTAAAAGCCTTATTGCTCACTTTAA
>NW_018401789.1:51697-51807 GCF_002168275.2 Theobroma umbraticum | reverse complement strand
TACCTCAAGAAACGAGAAGAAAAGTGCATCTATTGGGAAGAAAAGTCCATTTACAGTTACGCATACCTTCAAAAGCCTTATTACTCGCTTTAAATGGTTTTATAATCTCA
>NW_018401789.1:51552-51687 GCF_002168275.2 Theobroma umbraticum | reverse complement strand
TAAGTTGAATTTTTTTACATTTTTGGTTAAAACAGATTATTGTTGAATGCCTGCCTCAAGAAAAATAAAGAAAAAGGCATTCATTGGAAAGAAATGTCCATTTATAGTCACCCATTCCTTCAAAAGCCTTATTAC
>NW_018401789.1:51366-51529 GCF_002168275.2 Theobroma umbraticum | reverse complement strand
TCATAATTGATTTTAAGTTAAATGTTTTTACATTTTTGGCTAAAACAGACTATATTTGAATGCCTACTTCGAGAAACATAGAAAAAAGGCATTCATTAGCAAGAAAATTCCATATATAGTTACCCATTCCTTCAAAAGCCTTATTACTCGCTTTAAATGGTTT
>NW_018401789.1:51045-51203 GCF_002168275.2 Theobroma umbraticum | reverse complement strand
CCCATTCCTTTAAAAATCTTATTACTCATTTTAAATGGTTTTGTAAATTCATAATTGATTTTAAGTTGAATGTTTTTAGATTTTTCATCAAAACAGATTATAATTTAATGCCTTTCTTGAAAAATGTATAGAAAAAGCCTTTCATTTAGAAGAAAAGT
>NW_018401789.1:50599-50806 GCF_002168275.2 Theobroma umbraticum | reverse complement strand
CATTCCTGTAAAAGCCTTATTACTCGCTATGAATGCTTTTATAATCTCATAATTAATTTTAAGTTGAATTTTCTTTACATTTTTTTGTTAAAAAAGACTATAATTGAATACCTACCTCGAGAAATGTTTGGAAAAAGCCATTCATTTGGAAGAAAAATCCATTTATAGCCTCCCATTCCTTCAAAAACCTTATTATTCGCTTTAAAT
>NW_018401789.1:50419-50589 GCF_002168275.2 Theobroma umbraticum | reverse complement strand
TCTCAAAATTGATTTTAAATATAGTTTTTTTAAAATTTTTGATTAAAAAAATTATAATTGAATGGCTACCTCAAAAAATGTGAAAAAGAAGGAATTCATTGATAAGAAATATCCATTTATAGTCACCCGTTCCTTTAAAAGCCTTATTACTCACTTTAAATGGTTTTATA
>NW_018401789.1:50045-50229 GCF_002168275.2 Theobroma umbraticum | reverse complement strand
AAAAAAAGCATTTATTAGCAAGAAAAGTCCATTTACAGTCACCCATACTTTCAAAACCCTTATTACTCGCTTTAAATACTTTTATAATCTCAAAATTGATTTTAAGTTAAATTTTTTTACATTGCATTTTTAGTCACTCATTCTTTCAAAAGCCTTATTACTCGCTTTAAATGGTTTTATAATT
>NW_018401789.1:49914-50029 GCF_002168275.2 Theobroma umbraticum | reverse complement strand
GTTGAATTTTTTTACATTTTTGGCTAAAATAGACTATAATTGAATGTCTACCTCGAGAAACGTAGAAAAAAAGGCAATCATTAGCAAGAAAATTTCATTTATAGTCACCCATTCC
>NW_018401789.1:49810-49904 GCF_002168275.2 Theobroma umbraticum | reverse complement strand
TTATTACTCACTTTAAATAATTTTATAATCTCAAAATTAGCGTGAAGAAAAAGGCATTCATTGGAAAGAAAAGTCCATTTATAGTCACCCATTC
>NW_018401789.1:49610-49789 GCF_002168275.2 Theobroma umbraticum | reverse complement strand
TTTTAATTAGTTTTGTAATCTCATAATTTATTTTAAACTAAATTGTTTTACATTTTTTCTTAAAACATACTATAATTTAATGCCTTCCATAGGACACGTGTTGAAAAAGTAATTGATTTAGAAGAAAAGTCCATCTATAGTCTTCCATACCTTCAAAAGCCTTATTACTCACTTTAAAT
>NW_018401789.1:49461-49600 GCF_002168275.2 Theobroma umbraticum | reverse complement strand
TGTCAAAATTGATTTTAAGTTTAATTTTTTTCTATTTTTAGCTAAACAGATTATAATTAAAAGCCTGTCTTGGGAAACATGTAGTAAAAGCCATTAATTAGGAAGAAAAGTACATTTATGGTCTCCCATTCCTTCAAAA
>NW_018401789.1:48975-49244 GCF_002168275.2 Theobroma umbraticum | reverse complement strand
AAAGTCCATATATAGCCTCCCATTACTAAAAAAAGCTTATTACTCGCTTTAAATGGTTTTATACTCTCAAAATTGATTTTAAGTATAGTTTTTTAAAAATTTTTGGTTAAAAAAGATTATAATTGAATGCCTACTTCGAGAAATGTGACGAATAAGGCATTCATATACAAGAAATATCCATTTATAGTCACCCATTCCTTTAAAACCCTTGTTACTCACTTTAAATGATTTTATAATCTCAAATTGTTTTTAAGTTGATTTTTTTTATA
>NW_018401789.1:48860-48965 GCF_002168275.2 Theobroma umbraticum | reverse complement strand
AAACAGATTATAATTGAATGTCTATCTCGAGAAACGTAGAAAAAAAGGCAATCATTAGCAAGAAAATTCCATTTATAGTCACCCATTCCTTCAAAAGCCTTATTA
>NW_018401789.1:47984-48705 GCF_002168275.2 Theobroma umbraticum | reverse complement strand
TTTAATTGGTTTTGTAATCTCATAATTTATTTTAAGCTGAATTTTTTTGCATTTTTCCTTAAAACATACTATAATTTAATGCTTTTCGTAGGAAACGTGTCGAAAAAGTAATTGATTTGGAAGAAAAGTCCATCTATAGTCTTCCATACCTTCAAAAGCCTTATTACACACTTTAAATGGTTTTATTATGGTAAAATTGATTTTAAGTTCAATTTTTTTTCTATTTTTAGTTAAAACATATTATAATTGAAAGCCTGTCTTAGGAAACATGTAGAAAAAAGCCATTAATTAGGAAGAAAAGTACATTTATGGTCTCTTATTCCTTCAAAAGCCTTATTACTCGCTAAGAATGCTTTTTATAATCTCATAATTGATTTTAAGTTGAATTTTTTTACATTTTTTATTCAAACAGACTATAATTGAATGCCTGCCTCATGAAACATATAGAAAAAGCCATTCATTTGAAAGAAAAGTCTATTTATAGCCTTTCATTCTTTCAAAAACCTTATTAATCGCTTTAAATGGTTTTATAATCTTAAAATTGATTTTAAATATAGTTTTTTTAAAATTTTTAGTTAAAAAAGAATATAATTGAATGTCTACCTTGAAAAATTTGAAGAAGAAGACATTCATTGACAAGAAATATTCATTTATAGTCACCAATTCTTTTAAAAGCCTTATTACTCACTTTAAATTGTTTCATAATCTCAAAATTGATTTT
>NW_018401789.1:47668-47884 GCF_002168275.2 Theobroma umbraticum | reverse complement strand
AAGCGAGTAATAAGGCTTTTGAAGAAATGGGTTACTATAAATGGACATTTCTTGGCAATGAATACCTTTTTCTTTATATTTCTTGCGGTAGACATTCAACAATATTCTGTTTTAACAAAAACTGTACAAAGAATTCAACTTAAAATCAATTTTGAGATTATCAAACTATTTAAAGTGAGTAATAAGACTTTTGAAGGAATGGGTGACTATAAATAG
>NW_018401789.1:45474-47597 GCF_002168275.2 Theobroma umbraticum | reverse complement strand
AATGTAAAAAAATTCAACTTAAAATCAATTGTGAAATTATAAAACCATTTAAAAT
This sequence comes from Theobroma umbraticum, assembly GCF_002168275.2. Lineage (NCBI taxonomy): Eukaryota > Viridiplantae > Streptophyta > Magnoliopsida > Malvales > Malvaceae > Theobroma > Theobroma umbraticum. Next base: position 47,542 of record NW_018401789.1, on the reverse strand, counting down.
GAGTAATAAGGCTTTCAAAGGAATGGGAGACCATAAATGGACTTTTCTTCCTAATTAATGGCTTTCTCTATATGTTTCCCAAGACAGGCATTCAAGTATAATCTATTTTAACTAAAAATAGAAAAAAAATTTTACTTAAAATCAATTTTGATATAACAAAACCATTTAAAGTGAGTAACAAGGCTCTAGAAGGAATGGAAGACTATAGGTGGACTTTTCTTCCAAATGAATGGCTTTTTCTACACATTTGCCAAGGAAGGCATTAAATTATAGTCTCTTTTGAGAAAAAATATAAAAAAATTCAACTTAAAATCAATTATTAGATTACAAAACCATTTAAAACGAGTAATAAGGTTTTTAAAGGAATGGGTGACTATTAATGGACTTTCTTGTCAATTATAATCTGTTTTAAATGCCTTTTTCTTGGCAATAAATGCCTTTTTCTTCTTCTCGTTTCTGAAGCTAGACATTCAATTATAATCTGTTTTAACAAAAAATGTAAAAAAAATTCAACTTAGAATCAATTTTGAGATTATAAATCCATTTAAAGCAAGTAATAAGTCTTTTGAGGGTATGGGTGACTGTAAATGGACTTTTCTTGCCAATAAATGCCTTTTTCTTTTTAGTTCTTGAGGTAAACATTTAATTCTAATCTATTTTAACAAAAAATATAAAAAAAGTCAACTTAAAATCAATTTTGAGATTATAAAACCATTTAAAATGAGTAATAAGGCTTTTAAAGGAATGGGTGACTATAAATGGATAATTCTTGTCAATGAATGCCTTTTTCTTCACATTTCTCAAGGTAGATATTCAATTATAATCTTTTTTCACCACAAATTTTAAAAAAACTATATTTAGAATCAATTTTGAGATTATAAAACCATTTAAAGCGAGTAATAAGGTTTTTGAAGGAATGGGAGGCTATAAATGGACTTTTCTTCCAAATGAATGGGTTTTTCAATACGTTTCTCGAGACAAGTATTCAATTATAGTCTGTTTTAATAAAAAATGAAAAAAAATTCAATTTAAAATCAATTATGAGATTATAAAAGCATTCAAAGCGAGTAATAAGGCTTTTAAAGGAATGAGAGACCATAAATGGACTTTTCTTCCTAATTAATAGCTTTTTCTACACATTTCCTAAGACAGGCATTCAATTATAATCTGTTTTAACTAAAAATAGAAGAAAAATTTTACTTAAAATCAATTTTGACATAATAAATCCATTTAAAGTGAGTAACAAGGGTTTTGAAGGAATAGAAGACTATAGAGGGACTTTTCTTCCAAATGAATTACTTTTTCTATATGTTTCCCAAGGAAGGCATTAAATTATAGTCTATTTTGAGAAAAAATGAAAAAAAAAATTCAACTTAAAATTAATTATGAGATTAGAAAACTATTTAAAACAAGTAATAAGATTTTTAAAGGAATGGGTGACTATAAATGGACTTTTTTTTGTTAATGACTACCTTTTTCTTGATGTTTCTCAAGGTAGACATTCAAGTAGAATCTGTTTTAACCAAAACTATACAAAGAATTCAACTTAAAATCAATTTTGAGATTATAAAACCATTTAAAGTGAGTAATAAGGCTTTTGAAGGAATGGGTGACTATAAATGAAATTTTCTTACTATTGAATGCCTTTTTTTCCATGTTTCTTGAGGTAGATATTCAATTATAGTCTGTTTTAGCCAAAACTGTAAAAAAATTTAACTTAAAATTAATTATGAAATTATAAAACCATTTAAAGAGGACAATAAGGCTTTTGAAGGAATGGGTTACTATAAATGGACATTCCTTGCCAATGAATGCCTTTTTCTTTACGTTTCCTGTGGCAAACATTTAACAATAATCTGTTTTAATCAAAACTGTAAAACAATTCAACTTAAAATCAATTTTGAGATTATAAAACCATTTAAAGCGAGTAATAAGGCTTTTGAAGGTATGGGTGATTGTAAATAGACTTTGCTTGTCAATAAATACTTTTTTCTTCTTATTTCTCGAGGTAGATATTCAATTATAATCTGTTTTAACCAAATATGTAAAAAAATTCAACTTAAAATCA
>NW_018401789.1:45191-45374 GCF_002168275.2 Theobroma umbraticum | reverse complement strand
TTTTTTATATTTTTTGTTAAAATAGACTATAAATGAATGCTTGCCTCGAGAAACGTATAGAAAAAGCCATTCATTTTGAAGAAAAGTCCATTTATAGCCTCCCATTCCTTCAAAAACCTTATTACTCGATTTAAATAGTTTTATAATCTCAAAATTGATTTTAAATATAGTTTTTTTAAAAAT
>NW_018401789.1:44843-44994 GCF_002168275.2 Theobroma umbraticum | reverse complement strand
TTTAAGTTGAATTTGTTTACATTGTTTGTTAAAATAGATTATAATTGAATGTCTACCTCAAGAAATGAGAAGAAAAGTGCATCTATTGGCAAGAAAAGTCTATTTACAGTCACCCATACTTTCAAAAGCCTTATTACTCGCTTTAAATGGT
>NW_018401789.1:44691-44833 GCF_002168275.2 Theobroma umbraticum | reverse complement strand
CAAAATGGATTTTAAGTTGAATTTTTTTACATTTTTGGTTAAAAAAGATTATTGTTGAATGTCTGCCTCAACAAACGTAAAGAAAAAAGGCATTCATTGGCAAGAAATGTCTATTTATAGTCACCCATTCCTTCAAAAGCCT
>NW_018401789.1:42968-44681 GCF_002168275.2 Theobroma umbraticum | reverse complement strand
TTTAAATGGTTTTATAATTTCATAATTGATTTTAAGTTGAATTTTTTTATGTTGTTTTCTAAAACAGACTATAATTGAATGTCTATCTCGAGAAACGTATAAAAAAGGCATTCATTAGCAAGAAAATTTCATTTATAGTCACCCATTCCTCCAAAAGCCTTTTTACTCACTTTAAATGATTTTATAATCTCAAAATTGATTTTAAGTTGAATTTTTTGTACGATTTTGATTAAAACAGATTATAATTGAATGTGTACCTCAAGAAACGTGAGGAAAAAGGCATTCATTTGCATGAAAAGTCTATTTATAGTCACTTATTCCTTTAAAAACCTTATTACTCATTTTAAATGGTTTTGTAATCGCATAGTTGATTTTAAGTTGAATTTTTTTACATTTTTCGTCAAAACATACTATAATTTAATGCCTTCCTTGAGAAATATGTAAAAAAAGCCATTCATTTGGAAGAAAAGTCCATCTCTGGCCTCCCATTCCTTCAAAAGCCTTAATTACTCGTTTTAAATGGTTTTATAATCTCATAATTAATTTACGTTGAATTTTGTTATATTTTTTTTAAAGTAGACTATAATTGAATGTCTAACTTGAGAAATATTAAAATATTGGATTCATTGGCAGCAAAAGTCTATTTATAGTCATCCATTCCTTCAAAAGCCTTATTACTCACTTTAAATTATTTTATTATGCCAAAATTAATTTTAAGTTCAATTTTTTTTTCTATTTTTAGTTAAAATAGATTATAATTGAATTCTTGTCTTGGGAAACATGTGGAAAAAGCCATTAATTAGGAAGAAAAGTCCATTTCTAGTCTTCCATTCCTTCAAAAGTCTTATTACTCGCTATGAATGCTATTATAATCTTATAATTAATTTTAAGTTAAATGTTTTTACTTTTTTTATTAAAAAAGACTATAATTGAATGCCTGCCTCAAGAAACGTATAGAAAAAGTCATTCATTTGGAAGAAAAGTCCATTTATAGCCTCTCATTCCTTCAAAAACCTTATTACTTGCTTTAAATGGTTTTATAATCCCAAATTTGATTTTAAATATAGTTTTTTCAAACTTTTTTGTTAAAAAATATTATAATTGAATGTCTACCCTGAGAAATTTGAAAAAAAAGGCATTCATTGACAAGAAATATCCATTTATTGTCACCAATTTCTTTAAAAGCCTTATTACTCACTTTAAATTGTTTTATAATCTGAAAATTGATTTTAAGTTGAATTTTTTTACATTTTTGGTTAAAACATATTATAATTGAATGTTTACCCCGAGAAACAAGAAGAAAAAGGTATTTATTGACAAGCAAAGTCCATTTACAGTCACCCATACCTTCAAAAGCCTTACTACTCACTTTAAATGATTTTATAATCTTAAAATTGATTTTAAGTTGAATATTTTTACATTTTTAGTTAAAACAGATTATTGTTGAATATTTGCCTTAAGAAACGTAAAGAAAAAGACATTCATTGGAAAGAAATGTCCATTTATAGTAACCCATTTTTTCAAAAGCCTTATTACTCGCTTTAAATGGTTTTATAATTTCATAATTGATTTTAAGTTGAATGTTTTTACATTTTTGGCTAAAACAAACTATAATTGAATGTCTACCTTGAGAAACGTGAAAAAAAGGCAGTCATTAGAAAAAAAATTTCATTTATAGTCACCCATTCCTTCAAAAGCCTTATTACTCACTTT
>NW_018401789.1:42524-42771 GCF_002168275.2 Theobroma umbraticum | reverse complement strand
AGAAATGTGAAGAAAAAGGTATTTATTGCCAAAGAAAGTCTATTTATAGTCACTCATTCCTTTAAAAATCGTATTACTTGTTTTAAATGGTTTGGTAATCTCATAATTGATTTTAAGTTAAATTTTTTTGCATTTCTCACCAAAACAGATTATAATTTAATGCCTTCCTTGAGAAACATGTAGAAAAAACCATTCGTTTGGAAGAAAAGTCTATCTATAGTCTCTCATTCCTTCAAAAGCCTTATTA
>NW_018401789.1:42404-42514 GCF_002168275.2 Theobroma umbraticum | reverse complement strand
ATGGTTTTATAATCTCATAATTAATTTAAGTTAAAATTTTTTATATTTTTTGCTAAAGGGGACTATAATTGAATGTCTACCTTGAGAAATATTAAAATATTACATTCATT
>NW_018401789.1:42271-42394 GCF_002168275.2 Theobroma umbraticum | reverse complement strand
GTCTCGTTATAGTCACCGATTCCTTTAAAAGCGTTATTACTCACTTTAAATAGTGTTATAATCTCAAAATTGATTTCAAGTTGAATTTTTTTATATTTTTGGTTAAAACATATTATAATTGAA
>NW_018401789.1:42148-42261 GCF_002168275.2 Theobroma umbraticum | reverse complement strand
GAGAAACGAGAAGAAAAAGATATTTATTGATAAGCAAAGTCCATTTAGAGTCACCTATACCTTCAAAAGCCTTATTACTCGCTTTAAGTGGTTTTATAATCTCAAAATTGATT
>NW_018401789.1:40707-41606 GCF_002168275.2 Theobroma umbraticum | reverse complement strand
TTATTACTCGCTTTAAATAGTTTTATAATCTCAAAATTGATGTTCAGTTGAATTCTTTTACATTTTTAGTTAAAACATATTATTGTTGAATGTTACCTCAAGAAACGTAAAGAAAAAGGCATTTAATTGGCAAGAAATGTCCATTTATAGTAACCCATATCTTCAAAAGCCTTATTACCTTCTTTGAATGGTTTTATAATTTCATAATTGATTTAAGTTTAATTTTTTTACATATTTAGATAAAACAGATAATAATTGAATGTCTACCTCAAGAAACATAGAAAAAAAGACATTCATTAGCAAAAAAATTCAATTTATAGTCGTCTATTCCTTCAAAAGCCTTATTACTCACTTTAAATGGTTTCATAATCTCAAAATTGATTTTAAGTTCAACTCTTTGTATAGATTTGGTTAAACCAGACTATAATTGAATGTTTACCTCGAGAAACGTGAAGAAAAGGGTATTCATTGACAAAAAATGTTCATTTATAGTCACCCATTCCTTCAAAAGCCTTATTACTCGCTTTAAATGGTTTTATAATTTCATAATTGATTTTAAGTTGAATTTTTTTTACATTTTTAGCTAAAACAGGTTATAATTGAATGTCTACCTTGAGAAATGTGAAAAAAATGACATTCATTAAAAACAAAATTCTATTTATAGTCACCCATACCTTCAAAAGTCTTATTACTTACTTTAAATGGTTTTATAATCTCAAAATTGATTTTAAGTTGAATTCTTTGCACAGTTTTGTTAAAACAGATTATAATTGAATGTTTACCTCAAGAAACATGAAGAAAAAGGTATTCATTGGTAAGAAAAGTCGATTTATAGCCACCCATTTCTTTAAAAACCTTATTACTCATTTTAAATGGTTTTGTAATCTCATAATTGATTT
>NW_018401789.1:38938-40572 GCF_002168275.2 Theobroma umbraticum | reverse complement strand
TAGTCTCCCATTCGTTCAAAAGCCTTATTACTTGCTTTAAATGGTTTTATAATCCCATAATTAATTTAAGTTAAATTTTTTTATATATTTTTGTTAAAGCAGACTATAATTAAATGTCTGCCCTGACAAATATTAAAATATTGCATTCATTGGCAACAAAAGTCTATTTATAGTCATCCATTCCTTCAAAAGCCTTATTACTCACTTTAAATGGTTTTATTATGCCAAAATTGATTTTAAGTTCTATTTTTTTTCTATTTTTAGTTAAAACAGATTATAATTGAATGCCTATCTTGAAAAACGTCTAGAAAAAGTCATTATTTAGGAAGAAAAGTTTATTTATGGTCTTCCATTCCTTCAAAAGCCTTATTACTTTCTTTGAATGCTTTTATAATCTTATAATTGATTTAAAGTTGAATTTTTTTACATTTTTTGTTAAAACAAACTATGATTGAATACTTGCCTCAAGAAACGTATAGAAAAAGCTATTCATTTGGAAGAAAAGTCCATTTATAGCCTCCCATTCCTTCAAAAACCTTATTACTCGCTTTACATGGTTTTATAATATCAAAATTGATTTTAAATATAGTTTTTTTAAACTTTTTGGTTAAAAAAATTATAATTGAATGTCTACCTCAAAAAATGTGAAGAAGAAGGCATTCATTGACAAGAAATATCCATTTATAGTCACCCATTCCTTTAAAAGCCTTATTACTCACTTTAAATGGTTTTATAATCTCAAAATTGATTTTAAGTTGAATTTTTTTATATTTTTGGTTGAAATAGATTATAATTGAATGTCTGCCTCAAGAAATGAGAAGAAAAAAGTATTTATTGGCAAGAAAACTCCATTTACAATCACCCATATCTTCAGAAGCCTTATTACTCGCTTTACATAGTTTTATAATCTCAAAATTGATTTTCAGTTAAATTTTTTTACATTTTTGATTAAAACAGATTATTGTTGAATGTTTACCTCGAGAAACGTAAAGAAAAAGGCATTCATTGGCAAGAAATGTCTATTTTTAGCCACCTATTCCTTCAAAAGCCTTATTACTCACTTTAAATGGTTTTATAATTTCATAATTGATTTTAAGTAGAATTGTTTTACATTTTTGGCTAAAACAGACTATAATTAAATGTCTAGCTCGAGAAACGTTGAAAAAAAGGCATTCATTAGCAAGAAAATTCCATTTATAGTCACCCATTCCTTCAAAAGCTTTATTACTCACTTTAAATGGGTTTATAATCTCAAAATTAACGTGAAGAAAAAGGCATTCATTGGTAAGAAAAGTCCATTTATAGTCACCCATTCCTTTAAAAACTTTATTTCTCGTTTTAAATGGTTTTGTAATCTAATAATTTATTTTAAGCTGAATTTTTTTACATTTTTCCTCAAAGCAGACTATAATTTAATCCCTTCCTTGGGAAACATGTAGAAAAAGTAATTCATTTGGAAGGAAAGTCCATCTATAGTCTTCCATTCCTTCAAAAGCCTTATTACTCACATTAAATAGTTTTATTATGTCAAAATTGATTTTAAGTTTAATTTTTTTCTATTTTTTGTTAAAACACATTATAATTGAATGCCTGTCTTAGGAAACATATAGAAAAAGCCATTAATTAAGAAGAAA
>NW_018401789.1:38505-38713 GCF_002168275.2 Theobroma umbraticum | reverse complement strand
TTCAAAAATCTTATTACTCACTTTAAATGATTTTATAATCTCAAAATTGATTTTGAATATAGTTTTTTTCAAATTTTTTATTAAAAAGATTATAATTGAATGCCTACCATGAGAAATGTGAAGAAGAAGGCATTCATTGACAAGAAATATCCAGTTATAGTCACTCATTCCTTTAAAAGCCTTATTACTCACTTTAAATGATTTTATA
>NW_018401789.1:38011-38288 GCF_002168275.2 Theobroma umbraticum | reverse complement strand
GATTATTGTTGAATGCCTGCCTTGAGAAACTTAAAGAAAGAGGCATTCATTGGTAAGAAATGTGCATTTATAGTCACCCAGTCCTTCAAAAGCCTTATTACTCGCTTTAAATGGTTATATAATTTTATAATTGATTTTAAGTTGAACTTTTTTTACATTTTTAGCTTAAATAGACTATAATTGATGTCTACCTAGAGAAACGTAGAAAAAAAGGCCTTCACTAACAAGAAAAGTCCATTTATAGTCACTTATTCCTTCAAAAGCCTTATTACTCACT
>NW_018401789.1:37816-37999 GCF_002168275.2 Theobroma umbraticum | reverse complement strand
ATAATCTCAAAATTAATTTTAAGTTGAATTCTTTGTACAGTTTTAGTTAAAACAGATTACTGTTAAATGTCTGCATCAGGAAATGTAAAGAAACAGGCATTCATTGGCAAGAAATGTCCATTTATAGTAACTTATTCCTTCAAAAGCCTTATTACTCGCTTTAAATGGTTTTATAATTTCATA
>NW_018401789.1:37430-37565 GCF_002168275.2 Theobroma umbraticum | reverse complement strand
ATTGATTTTAAGTTGAATTCTTTGTACAGTTTTGGTTAAAACATATTATAATTGAATGTCTACCTCGATAAACATGAAGTTAAGGTATTCATTGGCAAGAAATGTCCATTTATAGTCACCCATTCCTTCAAAAGC
>NW_018401789.1:36898-37325 GCF_002168275.2 Theobroma umbraticum | reverse complement strand
ACAGATTATAATTGAATGTCTACCTCGAGAAACATGAAGAAAAAGGTATTCATTTGCATGAAAAGTCCATTTATGGTCACCCAATTCTTTAAAAACCTTATTACTCGTTTTAAATAGTTTTGTAATCGCATAATTGATTTTAAGTTAACTTTTTTAAAATTTTTCATCAAAACAGACTATAATTTAATGCCTTCCTTGAGAAACATGTAAAAAAAGCTATTCATTTGGAAGAAAAGTCCATCTATAGTCTCTCATTCCTTCAAAAGCCTTAATGACTTGCTTTAAATGATTTTATAATCTCATAATTATTTTAAGTTGAATTTTTTTATATTTTTTGTTAAAGTAGACTATAATTCTATGTCTACCTCAAGAAATATTAAAATATTAGATTCATTGGCAACAAAAGTCTATTTATAGTCATCCATTC
>NW_018401789.1:36515-36888 GCF_002168275.2 Theobroma umbraticum | reverse complement strand
CTTATTACTCACTTTAAATGGTTTTATTATATCAAAATTAATTTTAAGTTCAATTTTTTTTTTCTATTTTTAGTTAAAACAGATTATAATTGAATGCCTGTCTTGGGAAACATATAGGAAAAGCCATTAATTAGGAAGAAAAGTCCATTTATGGTATTCCATTCCTTCAAAAGCCTTATTACTCGCTATGAATGCTTTTATAATCTTATAAGTGATTTTAAGTTAAATTTTTTTACTTTTTTGGTTAAAAAAGACTATAATTGAATACCTGCTTGAAGAAACGTATAGAAAAAGCCATTCATTTGAAAGAAAAGTCCATTTATAGCCTCTCATTCCTTCATAAACCTTATTACTCACTTTAAATAGTTTTATA
>NW_018401789.1:36327-36505 GCF_002168275.2 Theobroma umbraticum | reverse complement strand
TGATTTTAAATATAGTTTTTTTAAAATTTTTATTTAAAAAAGATTATAATTTAATGTCTACCTTGTGAAATTTGAAGAAGAAGGCATTCATTGACAAGAAATGTCCATTTATAGTTAACAATTCCTTTAAAAGCCTTATTACTCACTTTAAATTGTTTTATAATCTGAAAATTGATTT
>NW_018401789.1:35738-35856 GCF_002168275.2 Theobroma umbraticum | reverse complement strand
CATTTATAGTCACCCATTCCTTCAAAAGCCTTATTACTCACTTTAAATGACTTTGTAATCTCAAAATTGATTTTAAGCAGAATTCTTTGGGCAGTTTTAGTTAAAACAGATTATAATT
>NW_018401789.1:34161-35728 GCF_002168275.2 Theobroma umbraticum | reverse complement strand
CTCGAGAAATGTGAAGAAAAAGGTATTCATTGGCAAAAAAAGTCTATTATAGTCACCCATTCCTTTAAAAACCTTATTACTCGTTTTAAATAGTTTTGTAATCACATAATTGATTTTAAGTTAAATTTTTTTACATTTTTCACCAAAACAGACTATAATTTAATGCTTTCCTTGAGAAACGTGTAGAAAAAGCCATTTGTTTGGAAAAAAATTCTATCTATAGTCTCCCATTCCTTCAAAAGCCTTATTACTCGCTTTAAATGGTTTTATAATCTCATAATTAATTTAAGTTAAATTTTTTTATACGTTTTGTTTAAGCAAACTATAATTAATTATCTACCTCGAGAAATATTAAAATATTACATTCATTGGCAACAAAAGTCTCGTTATAGTCATCTATTACTTCAAAAGCCTTATTACTCACTTTAAATGGTTTTATTATACTAAAATTGATTTTAAGTTCAATTTTTTTTTTATTTTCAATCAAAACAGATTATAATTGAATGCTTGTCTTGGGAAACATGTAGAAAAAGCCATTAATTAGAAAGAAAAGTCCATTTATGGTCTCTCATTCCTTCAAAAGCCTTATTACTCGCTATGAATGCTTTTATAATCTTATAATTAATTTTAAGTTGAATTGTTTACATTTTTTTATTAACACAGACTATAATTGAATGTTTGCTTTGAGAAACATATAGAAAAAGCCACTCATTTGGAAGAAAAGTCCATTTATAGCCTTCTATTCTTTCAAAAACCTTATTACTCACTTTAAATGATTTTACAATCTCAAAATTGATTTCAAATATAGTTTTTTTAGAATTTTTAATTAAAAAGATTATAATTGAATGTTTACCTCGAGAAATGTGAAGAAGAAAGCAATCATTGACAAGAAATGTCTATTTATAGTCACCCATTCTTTTAAACGCCTTATTACTCACTAACAATAGTTTTATAATCTCAAAATTGATTTTAAGTTGAATTTTTTACAGTTTTGGGTAAAACAGATTGTAATTGAATGTCTACCTCGAGAAGCGAGAAGAAAAAGGCATTTATTGGCAAGAAAAGTCCATTTACAATCACCCATACCTTCAAAAACCTTATTTCTCACTTTAAATGGTTTTATAATCTCAAAATTATTTTTAAGTTCAATTTTTTTACATTTTTGGTTAAATAGATTATTGTTGAATGTCTACCTTGAGAAACATAAAGAAAAAGGCATTCATTGGCAAGAAATGTCCATTTATAGTCACCCATTCCTCCAAAAGCCTTATTACTCGTTTTAAATGGTTTTGTAATGCCATAATTGATTTTAAGTTGAATTTTTTTACACTTTTGGTGAAAACATATTATAATTGAATGTCTATCTCAATAAACGTAAATAAAAAGGTATTCATTGGCAAGAAAAGTCCATTTATGGTCACCTATTCCTTTAAGAGCCTTATTACTCAACTTAAATAGCTTTATAATCTCAAAATTGATTTAAATTTGAATGTTTTGCATATTTTTGGTTAAGATAGACTAGAATTGAATGTCTACCATGAGAAATATGAAGAAAAAAGTATTCATT
>NW_018401789.1:33581-33726 GCF_002168275.2 Theobroma umbraticum | reverse complement strand
AATGCCATAATTGATTTTAAGTTGAATTTTCTTTATATTTTTGGTTAAACAGATGATAATTGAATGTTTATCTCGAGAAACATAAAGAAAAAGATGGTTTCATAATCCCAAAATTGATTTAAATTTGAATTCTTTGTACATTTTT
>NW_018401789.1:33311-33555 GCF_002168275.2 Theobroma umbraticum | reverse complement strand
AAATACATTCATTGGCAAGAAAAGTCCATTTATGGTCACCCATTCCTTCAAAAGTCGTATTATTCCCTTTAAATAGTTTTGTAATGCCATAATTTATTTTAAGTTGAATTTTACTACATTTTTGGTTTAAGCAGACTATAATTGAATGTCTATCTCGAGAAACGTATAGAAAAAGGCATTCATTGACAAGTAAAGTCCATTTATAGTCACTCATTCCTTCAAAAGCCTTATTACTCGCTTTAAA
>NW_018401789.1:33081-33192 GCF_002168275.2 Theobroma umbraticum | reverse complement strand
TGAATGTCTATCTTGAGAAACATGAAGAAAAAAGCATTCATTGGTAAGAAAAGTTCATTTGTAGTCAACCATACCTTCAAAAGCCTTATTACTCGCTTTAAATGGTTTTGT
>NW_018401789.1:32917-33071 GCF_002168275.2 Theobroma umbraticum | reverse complement strand
TTGATTTTAAGTTAAATTTTTTTTATATTTTTGGTTAAACAAAGTATAATTGAATGCCAACCTTAAGAAATATAAAGAAAAAGGCATTCATTTGCAAGAGAAGTCCATTGATAGTCACACATTCCTTCAAAAGCCTTATTACTCACTTTAAATA
>NW_018401789.1:32808-32907 GCF_002168275.2 Theobroma umbraticum | reverse complement strand
CTCAAAATTGATTTAAATTTGAATTCTTTGAACAATTTTGGTTAAAACAGACTAAGATTGAATGTCTACCTTTAGAAACATGAATAAAAAAGTATTCAT
>NW_018401789.1:32710-32798 GCF_002168275.2 Theobroma umbraticum | reverse complement strand
AGTCCATTTATAGTCACCCATACCTTCAAAATCCTTATTATTCACTTTAAATAGTTTTGTAATGCCATAATTGATTTTAAGTTGAATT
>NW_018401789.1:31074-32610 GCF_002168275.2 Theobroma umbraticum | reverse complement strand
CTCACTTTAAATAGTTTTATAATCTCAAAATTGATTTTAAGTTGAATTCTTTGTGTAGTTTTGGTTAAAATAGATTATAATTGAATGTCTACCTTAAGAAATGAGCAGAAAAAGGCATTCAATGGCAAAAAAAAATCTATTTATAGTCACCCATTCCATTAAAAACCTTATTACTCATTTTAAATAGTTTTGTAATCTCATAATTGATTTTAAGTTGAGTTTTTTTGCATTTTTCACCAAAACAGGCTATAATTTAATGCCTTCCTTGAGAAACGTGTAGAAAAAGCCATTCGTTTAGAAGAAAAGCCTATCTATAGTCTCCCTTTCCTTCAAAAGCCTTATTACTCGCTTTAAATGGTTTTATAATCTCATAATTAATTTAAGTTGAATTTTTTTATATTTTTTGTTAAAGCAGACTATAATTGAATGTCTACCTCGAGAAATATTAAAATATTACATTCATTGGCAACAAAAGTCTCATTATAGTCATCCATTCCTTCAATAGCTCTATTACTCACTTTAAATGGTTTTATTATACGAAAATTGATTTTAAGTTCAATTTTTTTTCCTATTTTCAATCAAAACAGATTATAATTGAATGCTTGACTTGGGAAACTTGTAGAAAAAGCCATTAATTAGAAAGAAAAGTCCATTTATGGTCTCTTATTCCTTCAAAAACCTTATTACTCGCTATGAATGCTTTTATAATCTTATAATTGATTTTAAGTTAAATTTCTTTATATTTTTTATTAAAACAGACTATAATTGAATGTCTGCCTTGAAAACATATAGAAAAAGCTATTCTTTTGGAAGAAAACTCCATTTATAGCCTCATATTCCTTCAAAAACCTTATTACTCGCTTTAAATGGTTTGATAATCTCAAAATAGATTTTAAAAATAGTTTTTTTTAAATTTTTAGTTAAAATATATTATAATTAAATATTTACCTCGAGAAATGTGAAGAAGGAGGCATTCATTAACAAGAAATGTCCATTTATAGTCACCCATTCTTTTAAAAGCCTTATTACTTACTTTAAATGGTTTTATAATCTCAAAATTGATTTTAAGTTGAATTTTTTTACTTTTTTGGTTAAAACAGTTTATAATTCGTCTACCATGAGAAGCGAGAAGGAAAAGGCATTTATTGGCAAGCAAAGTCCATTTACAGTCACCCATACCTTCAAAAGCCTTATTACTCGCTTTAAGTGGTTTTATAATCTCAAAATTAATTTTAAGTTGAATTTGTTTACATTTTTAGATAAATAGATTATTATTGAATGTCTACGTCGAGAAACATAAAGAAAAAGGCATTCATTGACAAGAAATGTCCATTTATAGTCGCCCATTCCTTCAAAAGCCTTATTACTCGCTTTAAATGGTTTTATAATTTCATAATTGATTTTAAGTTGAATTTTTTTATATTTTTAGTTTAAACAGACTATAACTGATGTCTACCTCGAGAAACGTAAAAAAAAGAAGAAATTCATTAGCAAGAAAAGTCCATTTATAGTCACTCATTCCTTCAAAAGCCTTAT
>NW_018401789.1:30869-30974 GCF_002168275.2 Theobroma umbraticum | reverse complement strand
TGCTAATGAATGCCTTTTCTCCTTATTTCTCAAGGTAGACAATTGATTATTGTCAGTTTTAGCAAACAATATAAAAAAAGTCAACTTAAAATCAATTATGAAATT
>NW_018401789.1:30716-30859 GCF_002168275.2 Theobroma umbraticum | reverse complement strand
TTAAAGCGAGTTATAAGGCTTTTGAAGGAATGGGTTACTATAAATGGATACTTCTTACCAATGAATGCCTTTTTCTTTGCGTTTCTTAAGGCAGATGTTCAACAATAATCTGTTTTAACCAAAAATGTAAAAAAATTCAACTT
>NW_018401789.1:30301-30504 GCF_002168275.2 Theobroma umbraticum | reverse complement strand
CAATTATAATCTGTTTTAACCAAAAAAGTAAAAAAATTCAACTTAAAATCAATTTTGAGATGATAAACCATTTAAAGTGAGTAATAAAGCTTTTAAATGAATGGGTGACTATAAATGGACATTTCTTGTCAATGAATGCCTTCTTCTGCACATTTCTCGAGGTAGACATTCAATTATAATCTTTTTTAATAAAAAATTTTAAA
>NW_018401789.1:29999-30237 GCF_002168275.2 Theobroma umbraticum | reverse complement strand
AGTAATAAAGTTTTTGAAGGAATGGAAGGCTGTAAATAGACTTTTCTTCCCAATAAATGGCTTTTCTATACGTTTCTACAGGCAGGCATTCAATTAAAGTCTGTTTTAGCAAAAAATATAAAAAAAATTAACTTAAAATTAATTATGAGATTATAAAAGCATTCATACCGAGTAATAAAGCTTTTGAAAGAATGGGAGACCATAAATGGACTTTTCTTTCTAATTAATGGCTTTTTCT
>NW_018401789.1:29704-29875 GCF_002168275.2 Theobroma umbraticum | reverse complement strand
AAGTAAGTAATAAGGCTTTTGAAGGAATGGAAGACTATAGATGAACTTTTTTTCTAAATGAATGACTTTTTCTACACGTTTCCCAAGGAAGGCATTAAATTATATTCTGTTTTAAGGAAAAATGCAAAAAAATTCAACTTAAAATCAATTATGAGATTACAAAATCATTTA
>NW_018401789.1:29536-29694 GCF_002168275.2 Theobroma umbraticum | reverse complement strand
TAAAGTTTTTAAAGGAATGGGTGACTATAAATTGGCTTTTCGTACCAATGTATGTCTTTTTCTTCATGTTTCTTAAGGTAAACATTCAATTATAATCTATTTAACCAAAACTGTACAAACAATTCAACTTAAAATCAATTTTGAGATTATAAAACCAT
>NW_018401789.1:29217-29371 GCF_002168275.2 Theobroma umbraticum | reverse complement strand
GTGACTATAAATGGACATTTCTTGCCAATGAATGCTTTTTTCTTTACGTTTCTCGAGGGAAACATTCAACAATAATCTGTTTTAATTGAAAATATAAAAAAATTTAACTTAAAATCAATTTTGAGATTATAAAATCATTTAAAGCGAGTAATAA
>NW_018401789.1:28595-28717 GCF_002168275.2 Theobroma umbraticum | reverse complement strand
TTAATTAATGGCTTTTTCTACATGTTTCCTAAGACAAGCATTCAATTATAATCTGTTTTAACTAAAACTAGAAAAAAAATTAAACTTAAAATCAATTTTGGTATAATAAAACCATTTAAAGT
>NW_018401789.1:26612-28293 GCF_002168275.2 Theobroma umbraticum | reverse complement strand
TTATAAAACCATTTAAAGCGAGTAATAAGGCTTTTGAAAAAATGGGAGACTATAGATAGACTTTTCTTTCGAATGAATAGCTTTTTCTACATGTTTCTCAAAGAAGGCATTAAATTATAGTCTATTTTGATGAAAAATGCAAAGAAATTTAACTTAAAATCAATTATGAGATTACAAAACCATTTAAAACGAGTAATAAGATTTTTAAAGGAATTGGTGACTATAAATACACTTTTTTTGCCAATGAATTCCTTTTTTTTACGTTTTCTGAGGTAGACATTCAATTATAATCTATTTGAATCAAAACTGCACAAAGAATTCAACTTAAAATCAATTATGAGATTATAAAACCATTTAAAGTGAGTAATAAGGCTTTTGAAGGAATGGGTGACTATAAATTAAATTTTTTTGCTAATGAATGCTTTTTTTTTCAAGTTTCTCGAGATAAACATTCAATTATAGCCTATTTTAGCCAAAAAAGTAAAAAAATTCAACTTAAATTAATTATGAAATTATAAAATCATTTAAAGCAAGTAATAAGACTTTTGAAGGAATGGGTGACTATAAATGGACATTTCTTGCCAATGAATGCCTTTTTCTTCATGTTTCTCGAGGTAAACATTCAATTATAATCTGTTTTAACCAAAACTGTACAACGAATTAAACTTAAAATCAATTTTGAGATTATAAAACCATTTAAAATGCGTAATAAGACTTTTGAAGGTATGGGTGACTATAATAAAATTTTCTTGCCAATGAATGCTTTTTTTTTTCACATTTCTCAAGGTAAGCATTCAATTATTGTCTGTTTTAGCTAATAATGTAAAAAATTCAACTTAAAATCAATTATGAAATTATAAAACCATTTAAGCAAGTGATAAGGCTTTTGAAGGAATGGGTTACTATAAATGGATATTTCTTTCCAATGAATGCCTTTTTCTTTACGTTTCTTGAGGCAAACATTCAACAATAATCTATTTTAACAAAAAATGTAAAAAAATTCAACTTAAAATCAATTTTGAGATTATAAAACCATTTAAAGTGAGTAATAAGGCATTTGAAGGTTTGGGTAACTGTAAATGAACTTTGCTTGTCAATAAATGCCTTTTTCTTCTTGTTTCTCGAGGTAGACATTCAATTACAATCTCTTTTAACAAAAAATGTAAAAAAATTCAACTTAAAATCAATTTTGAGATTATAAAACCATTTAAAGTGAGTAATAAGGCTTTTAAACGAATGGGTGACTATAAATGGATATTTTTTGTCAATTAATACCTTTTTTTTCACATTTCTCGAGGTAGACATTCAATTATAATCTTTTTTAATCAAAAATTTAAAAAAAACTATATTTAAAATCAATTTTGAGATTATAAAACTATTTAAAGCGAGTAATAAGGTTTTTGAAGGAATAAGAAGCTATAAATAGACTTTTCTTCCAAATGAATGGTTTTTTCTATACGTTTCTCAAGGCAGGCATTCAATTATAGTCTTTTTTAACAAAAAAAGTAAAAAATTCAAGTTAAAATCAATTCTAAGATTATAAAAGCATTCATAGCAAGTAATAAGGCTTTTGAAGGAATGAGAGACTATAAATGGTCTTTTCTTCCTAATTAATGGCTTTTTCAGCACGTTTCTCAATACAGACATTCAATTATACACTGTTTTAAATAAAAATTGAAAA
>NW_018401789.1:26038-26221 GCF_002168275.2 Theobroma umbraticum | reverse complement strand
ATTTAAAACGAGTAATAAGGTTTTTAAAAGAATGGGTGACTATAAATAGACTTTCCTTGCCAATGAATACCTTTTTCTTCACGTTTCTTAAGGTAGGCATTCAATTTTAATCTGTTTTAACCCAAACTGTATAAAAAATTCAACTTAAAATCAATTTTGAGATTATAGAACCATTTAAAGTGA
>NW_018401789.1:25628-25917 GCF_002168275.2 Theobroma umbraticum | reverse complement strand
CACGTTTCTCAAGGTAGACATTAAATTATTATCTGTTTTAGCTAAAAATGTAAAAGCATTTAACTTAAAATCAATTATGAAATTATAAAACCATTCAAAGCGAGTAGTAAGGTTTTTGAAGGAATGGGTTACTATAAATAGACATTTCTTTCCAATGAATGCCTTTTTCTTTACGTTTCTTGAGACAAACATTTCACAATAATCTTTTTTAACTAAAACTGTAAAAAAAATAAACTTAACATCAATTTTGAGATTATAAAACTATTTAAAGCGAGTAATAAGACTTTTG
>NW_018401789.1:25509-25618 GCF_002168275.2 Theobroma umbraticum | reverse complement strand
TGACTATAAATGGACTTTGCTTGTCCAAATGAATGGCTTTTTCAATACATTTCTTGAGGAACACATTCAATGATGGTCTTTTTTTTGCCAAAAATGTAAAAAAATTTAA
>NW_018401789.1:25394-25499 GCF_002168275.2 Theobroma umbraticum | reverse complement strand
ATTATGAAATTATAAAACCATTTGAAGCGAGTAATAAGGCTTTTGAAAGATTGAGTTTCTATAAATAGACATTTCTTGCCAATGAATGCCTTTTTCTTTACGTTT
>NW_018401789.1:25168-25294 GCF_002168275.2 Theobroma umbraticum | reverse complement strand
GAGAAACATGTAAAAAAAGCTATTCATTTAGAAGAAAAGTCCATCTATTGTCTCCCATTCCTTTAAAAGCCTTATTACTGGCTTTAAATGGTTTTATAATCTCATAATTAATTTAAGTTGAATTTT
>NW_018401789.1:24712-25142 GCF_002168275.2 Theobroma umbraticum | reverse complement strand
TAATTGAATGTCTACCTCGATAAATATTAAAATATTTCATTTATTGGTAACAAAGTCTATTTACAGTCATCCATTCCTTCAAAAGCCTTATTACTCACTTTAAATGCTTTTATTATGCCAAAATTGATTTTAAGTTCAATTTTTTTTATTTTTATTTAAAACAGTGTATAATTGAATGTCTGTATTGAGAAACGCGCTGAAAAAGCCATTAATTAGGAAGAAAATTCTATTTATAGTCTCTCATGCCTTCAAAAGCCTTATTACTTGCTATGAATGCTTTTGTAATCTTATAATTGATTTTAAGTTGAATTTTTTACTTTTTTTGTTAAAAAAGACTATAATTGAATGCCTGCCTTAAGAAACGTATAGAAAAAACCATTCATTTGGAAGAAAAGTCTATTTATAGCCTCTTATTCCTTCAAAAACCTTA
>NW_018401789.1:24567-24702 GCF_002168275.2 Theobroma umbraticum | reverse complement strand
TAAATAGTTTTATAATCTCAAAATTGATTTTAAATATAGTTTTTAAAAATTTTTGGTTAAAAAAGATTATAATTGAATGTTTACCTCGAGAAATGTGAAAAAGAAGGTATTAATTGACAAAAAATATCCATTTAT
>NW_018401789.1:24336-24544 GCF_002168275.2 Theobroma umbraticum | reverse complement strand
TTATTACTCACTTTAAATGGTTTTATAATCTCAAAATTGATTTTAAGTAGAATTGTTTTACATTTTTGGTTGAAAGAGATTCTAATTGAATGTCTACCTCGAGAAACAAGAAGAAAAAAGCATTTATTGGCAAGCAAAGTTCATTTACAGTCAGCCAAACCTTCAAATGCCTTATTACTCACTTTAAATGGTTTTATAATCTCAAAAT
>NW_018401789.1:23900-24208 GCF_002168275.2 Theobroma umbraticum | reverse complement strand
TTCAAAAGCCTTATCACTTGCTTAAATGGTTTTATAATTTCATAATTGATTTTAGGTTGAATTTTTTACATTATTAGCTAAAACAAACAATAATTGAATGCTTACCTTGAGAAACGTTAAACAAAAACATTCATTGGCAAGAAAATTGTATTATCGTCACCCATTCCTTCAAAAGTCTTATTACGCATTTAAAATGGTTTTATAATCTCAAAATTGATTTTAAGTTTAATTCATTGTACAGTTTTGGTTAAAATAGATTATAATTGAATGTTTACCTCGAGAAACATGAAGAAAAAGGCATTCATTGG
>NW_018401789.1:23642-23821 GCF_002168275.2 Theobroma umbraticum | reverse complement strand
CTTGCTTTAAATGATTTTATAATTTCATAATTAATTTAAGTTGAATTTTTTTACATTTTTGGCTAAAATAGGCTATAATTGAATGTTTACCTCTAGAAACTTGAAAAAAAAAGCATTCATTAGCAAAACAATTTAATTTATAGTCACCCATTCCTTCAAAAGCCTTATTACTCACTTTA
>NW_018401789.1:23411-23632 GCF_002168275.2 Theobroma umbraticum | reverse complement strand
GAAACATAAAAAAAAGGAATTTATTGGCAAAAAAAGTCTATTTATAGTCACCAATTCCTTTAAAAACCTTATTACTCGTTTTAAATAGTTTTGTAATATCATAATTGATTTTAAGTTAAATTTCTTTGCATTTTTCATTAAAATAGACTATAATTTAATGCCTTCCTTGAGAAACATGTAGAAAAAGCTATTCATTTGAAAGAAAAGTCTATCTATAGTCT
>NW_018401789.1:23170-23328 GCF_002168275.2 Theobroma umbraticum | reverse complement strand
ATGGTTTTATAATCTCATAATTAATTTAAGTTGAATTTTTTTATATTTTTTGTTGAAGTAGACTATAATTGAATGTCGACCTCAAGAAATATTAAAATATTACACTTATTAGCAACAAAAGTCTATTTATAGTCATCCATTCCTTCAAAAACCTTATT
>NW_018401789.1:23070-23160 GCF_002168275.2 Theobroma umbraticum | reverse complement strand
AATGGTTTTATTATACCAAAATTGATTTTAAGTTTAATTTTTTTTCTATTTTCAGTTAAAATAGATTATAATTGAATGCTTGTCTTAGGA
>NW_018401789.1:22974-23060 GCF_002168275.2 Theobroma umbraticum | reverse complement strand
AAAAGCCATTAATTAAAAAGAAAAATCCATTTATGATCTCCCATTCCTTCAAAAGCCTTATTACTCGCTATGAATGCTTTTATAAT
>NW_018401789.1:22755-22964 GCF_002168275.2 Theobroma umbraticum | reverse complement strand
GTTCATTTATAGCCTCCTATTCCTTCAAAAATCTTATTACTCGCTTGAAATGGTTTTCTAATCTCAAAATTGATTTTAAATATAGTTATTTTAAAATCTTTTATTAAAAAAGATTATAATTGACTGTCTACCTTGAGAAATGTAAATAAGAAGGTATTCATTGACAAGAAATATCCATTTATAGTCACCCATTCCTTTAAAAGCATTAT
>NW_018401789.1:22533-22706 GCF_002168275.2 Theobroma umbraticum | reverse complement strand
AATTTTTTTACATTTTTGGTTAAAATAGATTATAATTGAATGTCTACCTCAAGAAGCGAGAAGAAAAAAGCATTTATTGGCAAGAAAAGTCTATTTACAGTCACCCATACCTTCAAAATCCTTATTACTCGCTTTAAAAGGTTTTATAATCTCAAAATTGATTTTAAGTTGAA
>NW_018401789.1:22085-22233 GCF_002168275.2 Theobroma umbraticum | reverse complement strand
ATGGTTTTATAATCTCAAAATTGATTTTAAGTTGAATTGTTTGTACAGTTTTGGCTAAATAGATTATAATTGAATGTTTACATTATAAAACATGAAGAAAAAGGCATACATTGGTACGAAAAGCCAATTTATAGTCACCCATTCCTTT